>NC_056726.1:649407197-649707197 GCF_019279795.1 Protopterus annectens
TTATCAGGTATGAACTGTTCTGTTTACCTCTGATTCTTCCTTTTAGAATTTGTGATTAAAACTGAGGGGACAGTCAGACATTTTATTTCAGTGTTAGGCCCAATAAGAAGACTATCCTAAAGCTATATCCTGTGGCAGGGATACATTGAACAGCAATTTCTGAAAGGTGACTCCTTTGGATTTTCAAAGTTGCATACAATACATGCAAAAACTCTTTGTCCATGTAATATATCACAATTTTCTGTATAGAGGAAATGTTTCTTTATTTTTGTGCTAAGACATTAGCATGCATTCTGCAGTGTCCAAACACATTCCTGCCTTTAATATTGAAACATAATATAATGCATCCCTTTCCTTTTGTTTATATACTACTTCATGTTCCAAAGTAAGTCTTCCCATTTCTCCCCAAGATATGCTGCACTGCATTTCATGACAGTAGAGGAAAAGCAGTATTATTCTGATAATTTTCCAAACTGTTATTTTTCTGTCCACCTCTTCTCCTCTGTAACACTATTATTATTTATGTAAACATCAGCTTCAATGATTTTAAAATATGCTAAGTGCTCATCTGCAGTATACATGGCTGACTACAATGGATTAATTGTGGGGATAGTAGGGTTTGCTCACTCACATCAGAAGTTGCAGGCACACGGTGGGAGCTTCTTTCCTTGCAAAAACCATTGTCTTTCTCTCAGACTGCCAGCACTGCTCCATATTAATGTAGTAATGTTGATCAAGTTCATCATGGTCCTGGGATTTCAATAAAGTACTGTTCTACAAAACAGTAACCCTGTATAAGTGCATGTAAGGCTAGTCACCCAGTGATGTAAGCATTGGCTGTAGATGATTGTTACTGTCAATGTGACTCCCTGACCCCATATGCAAAATTGGGAAAAGGGATTGTGGATATATGGAGATATAATGGAAACATTGGTCTTTCTCCCTCTCTCGCTTTATATATTTATATCTACAGATATATATATATATTATATATTTACAAACCCACACACACACATATATATATATATATATATATATATATATATATATATGGGTAAATGTGAGCTCACATCTCCGAAACACCACTATTCTGAAAATCCACTTCAGAGAAACACAAATATACAAATGAAAGCTAATAGTATATCATACCAAATGCTGCTTAAATATGGCTACTGTATGTGTCAGTTCGTACAACAACCAAAATGGCGAATATAATTAAGATTCCCTGTTTGTTACATCTGCATTCATTGCTTGAATCTAATTGAGTTCTGACTGAGAGGGCTACTGAAACAACTCAAAATATAAATTGATAAGTATATTTTTTGGCACTTCTTTCAAGTTCTACAGTATCCTAATTGCTTTTGCTTGATTGATTTAGATCTATAATATTTGCTGGCTTCTGATCTTTGTTGAAAGTGCTATTTGTCCCCGACCCTTAATCCTGCTCTGTTAAATACTGGCCAAAAAACTTGTGTGTTTTATCTGATTGTCTCAAGGCTTGCTAGTATAATTAAGATTCCCTGTTTGTTGCCTCTGCATTCATAGCTTGAATCTAATTGAGTTCTGAATGCGTGTGCTACTGAAACAACTTGAAATATAAATTGATAAGTATATTTTTTTGGCACTTCTTTCCAAAGTTCTACAGTATCCTAATTGCTTTTGCTTGATTGATTTAGATCTATAATATTTGCTGGCTTCTGATCTGTGTTGAAAGTGCTATTTTTCTGAGTTGAAAGTGTTATTTTCCCCACCCTTAATCCTGCTCTGTTAAATACTGGCCAAACAACTTGTGTGTTTTATCTGATTGTCTCAAGGCTTGCTAGTGTAATTCTTTGTTACCTCTGCATTCATTGCTTGAATCTAATTGAGTTCTGACTGAGAGTGCTACTGAAACAACTTGAAATATAAATTGATAAGTATATTTTTGGCACTTCTTTCCAAAGTTCTACAGTATCCTAATTGCTTTTGCTTGATTGAGTTAGATCTATAATATTTGCTGGCTTCTGATCTGTGTTGAAAGTGCTATTTTTCTGAGTTGAAAGTGTTATTTCCCCCCCACCCTGCTCTCCCTATTGGTGTTTTCTTTTTATACCTGGTGGCTTTGCACTTGCCTGCCTGTATATTTGATCTGTGACACTCCTCCCAGTCTGGTGTCTTTAGCTCATTCTACCTAATACAGAGAGAAAACAAAACAATTTTGCACTTTATTCATCTGCTTTTACTGTGCTTGTGTTTCTTCCTACTTTATTACTTATTGTGCTCTTGCTGCCTGTTCTTAAAAGTACTTAATAGCATTTATTCTGCTGCATTTATTACTGCTTGTTAGTAGCCGATTAAATTGTAGCTGTTATTTTAAGCCTTTGGATTACGCACTTGAGCATCCGACCAGTTGTTTCACATTAGGAAGATTTGTGGTCTGCACTGTTGTGGCAGTTCAGGTAGCTTACATCCTTCTGAGTTGGGAGTTGCTGATTGAAGACTTAGTGTCTGTTATTCTAAAGTGTATTAGTTCTGGTTTAAGCACTTTGACTTTGGGCCAGTTTTTTTACATTAAGAAGGTGTGGTCTGCACTCTTGTGGGAGGCTGGATTCTGCCCTTCTGAGCTGGGAATTTCTGGTCACAGGCTTATTGTGCCTGCTTATTTGAACCGTTTCTTTCTGAAATTGGTGTGCCTTGTTGCTGTAGCATAGACCAGATTTAGGCCTGCTGAATCTAGCTCTGTTTGTATAACTTGAGCACTGATTTAGGCCATCTTTTTTTTTTTTTGGAGAAGGTTCCCCTGCACCCTGGCAGCAGGAGTGTGCAGTTAAAACTTGTCTGATTGAAGACTGCTGTAGCAAGTCTCAGTTTTGAGCTTTTTTCTGGTTAATTGGATAACTTGTTTAAACCAGTTTGTTAGTTTTCTATTGTTTTATGTTTCCCGCCTTTCTAAGCTAGTATAGTCCAGTTTTCAGGTTAAGTGCTGAATTCAGGGCTGTGTTTCAAATCTCTGTTTGCCCATACCTTACTTAGATAGAAAGAAATTTCTGTGTTCACCTGTGAGAGAGGGGAGCTTTGAGCAGCCTATCTGTCCCTGGAAGAGTGGTTTGAGCCCAGAAATTAGTAGTTTATTGGCCATTTTGGGCTAATTTCTATATATTTAATTTCCTTGATATATATATATATATATATATATAAATATATATATATATATGTATATATACCGCATTTGCCCGGTTTTGTACGCCAGGCAGCGCCAGTTAGCTAGGGTATAACTATTCCCGGCTCCACAAAGTCTCCTCTTCAATTTTTCCTTTGGAACTAGACAAACTTTCAACTTAAGCACTCAAGCCATTCATTTTTCAGCCCGACACTTGCTCAAAACTCATAGCAAGCATTTATAAACCCTAGCACTAGACACTCCTGTACTGTACAGAAGGACAAGGCTCTCTATTCAACCTTACCAGCCATTCAGTAAAACAGTTCACTGTACCTATCCAGGCATGTCCAAAGGGCAGTTTCAGGCGTACCCTCCAGTCCAACTGGTGAATCTGGGCATTTTGAGGCAATGTTACAGCTGCCTCTTGTACACAGACAAATCCTCTCCTCCTACCACCAAACATTAATACATGTGAGAGATGCAATTGTACAGCCAAACTGGAGGCTAAGCTCTCAACCCAAGGCTGGATCAGACAGTCAGGAGGAGAAGGGAAATACTTGCATCACACCACCAGTCTCACATAGACCCATTAAACCAGCACTGGAAAAAAACACACACAAATATACAAAAACATACTTGGACACTCTAAATAAAAATCTGCAAAAGCAACAGAGACCTCCAAAGCAGACATTCAAGCAACCTTCACCCCCCCAACACAAATCATGAAACACATACTTCACAAAACCAGTGTGCCATGCAATCACAGCCCTTAAGGCAAAATAACATACCCAACATACTAGTAATAGGTGACTCTATAGTCAGGCACACTGACGTCCCACTCACTAGGCTGAATAAGGCGAAGGTTACTGTTAGCTGCCTGTTGGGTGCCAGGACCACATAACACAAGCACTTAGGTCACTCCAGAACAAGTACAAATACGATTCTGTCATTGTCCATGTTGGTGTGAATGACCTGAGCATTACCTCCCTGGACTACATGAAAAGAGACATGGAAGAGCTCTCTGATCTTGTAGCCCAGGCCGGTATGACCCTGACCCTGAGTAGCATCCTGCCCTCACCAAGAATGATGCCACGGTATAAAGAAAAAATGATCAATTTCAACAATTGGCTAAGTTTCTGGTGTCATTCAAAGGGGATCCAGTGTCTGTCCGCCTGGGGATGACATGCTCGACAAGCCACGCTGCTTCGCTAGAAATGGCTTGCACCTGTCACCCTTAGGCTTTTGAATACTGGCCAAGGCTCTTGCCACCCCCATAGTGCCTTTTTTAGGCAAGGCTCAAAAGACAAACCCACCGCCATAAATAGCACAAGTCACACAAAACTGAGGGTAATGCTACTCAATGCCAGATGTCTAAACCTCAAAATGCACACACTCGAGGCACTCCTCAGTATGGAGAAAACTGACATATGTGCAGTAACAGAAACCTGGTTTAAGGCTTCAGAGATCACCCCAGCACTACCAGGCTACAACTCATACCATACATTTCGGCCACAGAACCCGGACCGAAATACAAAAGGCAGGGGCGTATCCATATTCATCAAGGATACCCACACCTCCAAGTTAGTGGCACAGCACTATGCTTCAGAGATCATCCACGTGCAACTAACAACGGGCAAAACTGCAATTCAAATTGTAGCTTGCTACGGATCATCCACCATGTCCCAGTACCCCCCATTCCGCATTTCTGGAAACACTGGGAAATATAAAGTTCCTCCCAAACATCCTAATATTGGGTGATTTCAGTTATCCAAACATTAACTGGGAGAACTACTCGAGTACTAAATCCCTTGCCCAACATTTCCTAGAATTTATAAACTCAAACTCCCTGGATCAACTGGTCACCACTCCCACCAGAGGTGACAACATATTAGACCTGGTCATCACCAACATGGGCGACCGGTGCTCCACACCGGAGGTCAACCCCTCCCTCACTGGTTAGATCTGACCATAAACAAATCACTTTGGATATTCACATTCCGCCCCCACCCCCGGACAAGGAAATCACTGTGAAAAACTTTTCAAAAGCAAACTTGACTTTATTTAAGACCGAGGTGGAAAGTTTCAAAGCCCCCATGCTAAAGGATAACATTGTCCAAGCTGCAAAATCCTTTACTAATGCATTCTACGGGCACCTACAAGAATGCATGGATCATGCTATCCCAAGCAAAACCAAGACACACTCCTCCAAGAAAAGGAAACCAGTCTGGTGGACTCCTGCCATAAACAAGCTATACAATAGAAGGAAGAAACTAGTACAGAAAAGAGTTAAATCCTAAGAAGGGAAGACATCCCTGATCAGTATCAGCAAGAAACTACGATCCCTCATAAAATCATCCAAGGCAAGTTTTGAAATAAAAATTGCCAAGGACTCCAAAGATAACCACAAGGCATTCTTTAGCTATGTCAAGAATCTAAGTGGCAATGCTCAGACCTGCTCGGAGTTAGTGCAGAATGGTACAAAATACACTGAACTGACCGATATTGCCAACATCCTGGCAGACAGGTTCAACGCAAACTTCACCCCAAAAGGGCCCATAACCATACCAGAAGAATGTAGAGCCCCTGAAATCACAGACACTCAGGTTAAAACAGCCCTCTCCAAAGCCAAAAACACAACATTAATGGGACCGGACGGTGTACCAGGCTGCGTCCTACACGAGCTCAAAGATGAACTAACCCCTCACCTAAACACACTGTTCAAACTCAGTGGCTCACAGCAATGGTTATTCCACTCCACAAAGGTGGAGCCACAAAAGACCCTGGGAACTATCACCCTATAAGCCTGACTATCTTGGTCTGCAAGGCTCTGGAGCACATCATCATGGAACTCATTAACAGAGACCTTGGGAACTCCCAAACACTGGACCCTACCCAGTTCAGCTTTGTTAAAGGCAGATCATGCCTCCTAAACCTGGTGGAATTCTTTGAGGCAGTTATCAAGGCTATAGACTAGGGAAAGGTGGTACACAAAGCCTACCCTAGACCTCGCAAAGGCCTTCGACACCATTCCTCATTTTGGTGTTATAGACAAGCTCACCAGCCTGAGCATAAACCCCTATGTCATAAGATGGGTTGGCAACTGGCTCACGTACAGAACCCACATGGTAAGAGTTGCGGGAGCTAGGTCTGATTCTAAACCGGTTACAAGTGGCGTTCCCCAGGGCTCTGTCCTAGGACCCCTCCTGTTCAGCATATGCTTCTCAGAGGTGCAGGCAAGCACAGGACGACTATGGCTGACCAAGTTCGCAGGCGACTGCAAACTAGAGGCTATAATTGACTCTCCGGTTGACACAGACATCCTCCAAAAGGGCCTCACTGAGACGGATACCTGGTGTCAAAATCATAGCCTCAAGCTAAATGCCAAAGAGTGCATAGTCATCCCCTTTGGAAAAAACAAAGTACCCACAAACTACCACATAGGTGGTAGTCCCCTAAATACGGAAGACGTAATAAGGGATCTGGGGACCCAAGTAGATAGTAATCTCTCCTTTGATAATCACATTGCCAAAGTGGTTAGAAAATCCTTCTACGTGGCCCACCTTATCTCAAAAGGGTTCACATCTATATCAAAAGAGGTCATTGTGCCCCTGTACTCATCGCTCATCAGTCCCATCATAGAGTACCATGCCCCATTTGGGATGTATCTTACAAGACACCTGCAACAGCTGGAAAGACCACAGAAATATCTCACCAAGAGGATCACTGGCTTCAAACAGATGCCCTATGCAGCTCGAGTGAAGAAAGTCCAGCTGTACTTGGTTGCATACCGCCTACTCAGAGGTGATCTCTGCCTAACATACAAGGCCATGTCCAACCCAGAACTGATGGACATGCTCCACCTAAAGAAAAGCTTATCCTCTCGAGCCACACGCTCTAGGGATCTAAACCTCACCACAACAATAAACAGGACGTGCTGGAGGGATAGTTTCCTGTCCCAGAGACTTCCCATGCTTTGGAACAAGATTCCAATCTACATTAGGCAGAGCTCCTCGCTAACACTCTTCAAGAGAAACCTTGACGAGTGGATAGGAAACAGAAAGTTTACCCCGGGGGTCACTTCAGTAGCTCTGCTGGACAGAGACACAGGGAACTAATCTAAGGGGGGGGCGAAAGCCAACACATTCTGGCTAGGCTAATAAATGCCTTCGGGCAGATAGCCTAGTACCGACCTATGAAACCTATATGGTATCTTCTAAGCCCAGAGTGCTAGGTACGGTGTACCAAACAACTCTTAATAATCAAAGGATTTGTGTACTATTTGGAAAAGTACACCAAGACTCGTAAATACTGGTGCTGCAAGAGGAAAATAACTAGAAACTGTAATGGCAGAGCTATAACTGCTTGCTTTATTACTAGAGAAGAGATGATAAAATCTGTAGAACATAATCATAGTGGAGACCCGTGTGACTTGAAAGCTACGCAGTTTGCAACATTTTAAAAGAACAAGCTACTATGTCTAGGGATGCCACTTGTGTTATAGTGGATGATACATTTGCATGTACTTTCCTTGATTATGCTCCAGCAATGCCCAGTAAGAGAGCAATGCTTCAAAAGTTTAAGAGAGCATGTTTGAAAATAACTGGAAGGCAGACGGGAAGATAACTGTTTTAGATATTATCTTAAATGAGTTTCCTTTAAAATGTGGACTTTTCTTACAAAAAAAGTTATGTGACTCAAATAAAGAGAATATTGTAGTTTTGTGCACAACAAAACAAAATTTATGTGATTTGTCGTGTTCAACAATCTGGCTGATGGATGGGACTTACTTTGTCATAGGGAGTGGCTGTAGACAGTGCTACACAATACACGCTTTTGTAAAATGTTGAACTTATAGTAGAAGTGTCCCGTTACTCTATTGCCTTATGGCAAAGAAATCTTTGAAATCTTATAACTTTCTTTGGAATGGATTATTTGATTTATTGAGTACAGTAGGTCATGAATGTAGAGTTTCTTACATTCTATGTGACTTTGAAATTGCCACGTTAGAGCATTAGAGCCAAATATTCATGATGTGACGTCAAAGGGCTGCTTTTTTCAATTTGGGCGGAACCTGTGGAGAAAGGTTTAGAGCCTAAGATTGGGAAGTTTGTATAATTAATGTATCAGTTTTCAACTCGCAATAAAAGATTGGCTACATTAGCTTTCCTTCCTGAGAAATATGTTATTCCAACATTTTAAGAGTTAAACAATGAGTGAGAAGGTCACTGAAAAACCAATCAGTAAAAACAAAATGAAAACTCCAGCAAAGCTAGAACTTCCACTGAGTGACCTCGCAAACCTCTTGTATCAGTCACATGGGATATATGCAAATGATCCTTATGAACATCAGGTGTTTCTTATGCTTAGTCAAACACTCTGCTTGTGCTGTGCTGATGAGGTCATAACAAGTCCGAAATATGCATATCCACAGCTAGTGGGGTTTGGCTTTATTGGCCTGAAATTGTCCATTAAAATGACAAAACAAGTCATGGGCATTCAGAATTGCCAATTAGCTGAAACACCCGATGATCATAAGGATCATTTGCATATATCCCATGTGCCTCTGATACAAGAGGTTTGGGAGGCCACTCAGTGGAAGTTCTAGCTTTGCTGGAGTTTTCATTTTATTTTTACTGATTGTTTTTTCAGTGACCATCTCAATCATTGTTTCAGTTTGTTGTTTGGGATATTTTTGCAGTGACCCTAATGATAATGGACATCAGTTGGGTGTAACAGCCCTGTCTTTCTTATGCTTACTCAAACACACTGCTTGTGCTGTGCTGATGAGGTCATAACAAGGCTGAAATATTCATATCCACAGCTAGTGGGGTTTGGCTTTATTGGCCTGAAATTGTCCATTAAAATGAAACAAGTCATGGACATTCAGAATTGCCAGTTAGCTGAAACACTTGATGTTCATAAGGATCATTTGCATGTATCCCATGTGCCTCTGATACAAAACATTTTAAGAGGTGAAAAAGACTTTTCCAGTTGAAGGTAAAGAACATGTTCGATACTTTACAGAGTGGTATGTTTTGGGTAAACCACGTACTTTCAGTATACAATCCACAACTCAGTTTCCTCCACTTTTTCCAATTTCTTCTGGAATATCTGTATACTAAATGACCTATTTCTGTCGAGAACTAGTCTACCATTTAAAATATTCAGAAGTTAATCTGTCTGAGCCAGCTAAAATATGTAGCACACAACCCACAGGAACACTAGGGAATCTTAGATCTTCCACACAGAGAAGTTTCCTCATTATTTATTTTTAAAACTCAATAAGCAAAGCATGTGGGGCAGGAGGCTAGTGTTAGATAGCCAGAAATATCTTGTACTTTAAAGGTAGAGTACATGTACTATGCTCCATAAAACATATTCCTTTCCTCTAGCTGCAAGCTGTTTTATGTAATACTTACATACATGTTTGTGTATGTGTGCACATATATGTCTATATATTTAGGAGAACTGAGCTGGTCAACAAAAATTCTTTACTGTCTGCACATACACATGTGTATCTCTACCTGTCTGTCTATATCTTTGTGTGTACTTGTGTATGTACATTTGCATGTATCTGTAATATACATGCATACCTATGTACATGTGTATATTCACACATATGCAGAATGGGGGACTTTGTACTCTCTAACACTGTATTATACCTCCGGTACATAGTGCAGCTGGTATGTCATTCTCCAAAGCATTACCGGCAGGTTGCAATTTCATGGATTAAAGGTAAGGAGAAGTTGAGTGGGAAAATCTCTATACATTAAGGAAGTAAAAGCAATGCATGTGCATTGTTAAGCTTTTACATTAGTACTTCTGAGAAAAGCAAGTTTTATCTGCTAATACATCTTAGCATAATGAGCAACATAGTTTGAGCAAGGGCATGTTTCTTATTTTTGTACTTGTCTTGTGTATCAAACTAAAACAGAGTTAAATATAATTAGTGGCTGTAATGCACATTTTTTCCAAACACCTTTATTGAATTAATACTTGTGACATAGGCAAATTTACATTCATATAAAAGTATTCAAACTATATTAACATAACAAGCAATCTGATGTTGTCAATCTTCATTCATTCATCACAGTTAGGTTTCGGTTCCATCCGTTGTAACAAGCTCGCGCCAGCCAGAAGCTCTCGAGTTAAGGCTACCCATAGTACTTCTCTTCCCTTCAGATCTCATTTGCCAGTAGTTTCAAGACATGTCAGGCCGCGCTCTCAAGCTAAGTGCTTTATTTTTCTGTATATTTCTCAATATTTTCTTTGTTATAGCTCCCCTTTCATATTTTTTGGTCGTTTATACTGTATTACCAAATTAGTCTGAGTGTGCTGTTTTTGCCAGTTCTTCTTTTCCTATTTGGTATTTCTTCATTACCATAGTTGGTATAGTCCCCTCCCTTCCCTCTTACCTCTGGTAACTCTTATAAACCATTGTTGGTATTTTCCCCCCTTTTTTCCTTCTTCCCCTTTACCCTTCTGGGCATTTCTCTTGTTACCATTGTTGGTACATTTAAAAAAATATATCTTTAACTTGCTCTGACTTTCACTGTTGTTGTGCGTTTGTGATTTACCTAACGATGTCTAAGAAACAGAAAGGTACAACTGGATTTAAGCATTGAGAGAAATGTGGCAGAAAGATGCCCAACTCCAATGGGCATCTTTCTTGTGTTTATTGTTTGGGGGTGCCACATTTAGAAATTCAGCCTCCGTGCAAGCTCTGTAAGGGTTTTAGTGGCCGGCCCCTTGCAGAGCGTTGGAACAAGTTGATCCTAAAGGGGTTGTTAAAAAAAACCTTTTCCAAAGGCTTTGTCTGGGACGGAGGTGTCAAAGCCTCCTAAAAAAAAGAAGTGAAAAAGAGGAGCCACTCCGTTCCAGCGTCTCCTCAATCTCAGGAACTGAAATCATTCAAAGGCCATGTTTCCACGGAACCGAAATCTAAACAATTGAAATCTGCACCAACAACCGTCTCGACACAAGAGTCTACGACCCCTTCAACAGTGCAGTCTATTCTCATGGAACCAACTAAAGTTTCCATGGTACCTCAGACCCTGTCTGCACCAATAATAGTTTCTCCTGTAAAACTGGTCACTCTCTCCCCATCACAAGCTTTTGGTGAATCAACCACAGTGCAGAAAGTCAAATCCCTAGCCAGGTCTCTATATTCCCTGTCTGTTAAACCCTTTGTTGGTGAGCAGCTCAGTCCCTTTATTGATCGTCCAGAATCTCCCTCGGGGATGTCGATTCGTTCCACCAGGAGCCTTTTGGAGCTTGATGTAGATAGACTGGTGGATTAGCTCTTGGCCAGAGCTATTCCAACCCCATCTAGGGCCTCCCTCCCACCTGGAGCCGAGGTCTTTTCTCCACGGTCTCCACCTTATCTTCCTCCTTCAACCTCCCCGCAGGATTTGGAGCTCTTGATGCCGAGACCTCTCCTGGGGCCAACTTCTTCGGTACTGATGGTAGATCTCACCTTAGTTCCTGAACCCATTCTGTGAACCTTGGCTCATTCGAAGCCGACCCACCCGCAAGACTGTGACTTGGCTGCAGTCTCTGGAATCCCTAGTATGGCACCGATTTTTTCCACTGCACTGTCTATGGTTCCTGTTGCTTTGACAGTTCCGAGTCCTCTCACGGCTTCTTCTCTGGAGGCGGGCTCATTGGAGCATGGTGTGACCCTGGTTCTGGGCTCCCATCCCTCTTCAGGCAGGCCTCCCTTTCAGATTATGGAGAGAGCGCTCACCTCATTAGGCTCACAGTTAGTACCCTCTACTTCAGAATGTCATATCTATGTATCCTCTGGCTTGACAGTCTGCTACATTGGGGCAGCGGGCACGGGAGCAGCAAGACACCCTACCGCAGGGTACCCTCTCTTTGTAGTCCTCCTCAGACCTCCCCCCCAAGGAGCCAGCCCTTAAGAGATTGTGCAAGAGGAAGCATGTTAATTCTCCAGAAGAATCTCTCACCGTGAATACAGATTACAATGAAGGGGAAGGCTCTCCACGGCCGCCCCCTGAAGATGTCTCCTTTGGAGACATCTTAGGAATCTTAAAGTAGAAGAGTGGCTGGAAGTCCACCAACCCTTCCTCCTGGGTGACCCCACCTGCCGATGATTTAGTCAAGCTCATCGTGCAGCTTGCTTGGAAGGCCCCAGACAACATTGAGCCAATTCCCAGGAGACCTGACAAAATTTTCCCTCCCCCAGAGGATCAACCCCACTGGTGTCCAAGGAATTAGTGGTAGATGCTATGGTAGTGGTGGCAGGCACAAAGAAGGAACTCACAGAGGAGAGTCCTGCTGTCCATCCTCCAAACAGAGTCTCAGATGTTGGACATATTAGGGAAGTGGGTTTATGCTTCAACGACCTTTGCAGTATAGTCATTGAATTATTTGGCATATTTCAACCGTCTTCAAAGGGACCTGATCACTGAGCTCTCAGGAACCCTACCAGGAGCAGTGCCTGATGAGGGATGTGATAAGGTTGCCTCCCAGCTCGTGACCCTAGAATCCAGCTCCAACTCGTCCATGTGGTTGATTGCACACACAACCGAAGGGGCAGCCAGAGCAGCAGGAGCAGGCATTGCCATGAGACGTCACGCTTGGATGTGCTTGTGTGACTTTGCAGACCCCTTCAAGTCTTCCTTCATCAATGCTTCCGTTGATGATTCCTCATTGTTTGGCCCAAAAGTTAAAGACACATTAGCCAGGTGTGAAAAGATGGAAAGACACTTTCTGCTGTGGGCATACATTTTTCCACTCCTCAACGACCCAATTCCAGGAATCAGAGGAGTGAAAAGATGCGGTTCAGAAAGTCCCAAGTGCCTTTTTGGGACACACGTGGTGAGTGTTCTCCCCGGGGCAGAGAGAAGAACTCATCAGAAAAACACCCCTCCCATGGCAGAGGGGGCCCACTCAACCAGGGGTCCAGAGATTGATTCTGTGAGCAAAGCCTATCTCAATTGCTTACCTCTGGAGGCAGTTGGGGAAGATTCTTTCTGCACCACTTAGTCTAGCTCTCAATAACAACAGACTCCTGGATGCAGAAAATAATTACCAGAGGTTACCATATCCCTTTCGATCTTTATCCAAGGCCACAAAGGCGAATCCCCAATGTTCTACCCAGTCAGAGGAATGCAGCAGCTTAAGAAATTCAAAAGCTGCTTCAAAAGAGTCATCTAAACAGTCCCACCAGACCAAACAGGATCCGGATTTTACTCAAGATTCATTTTATTGCCAAAAAAGACAGGAGACTGGAGGCCGATTCTAGACTTCAGTATCTTGAACAAGTTTGTCCTACAGACAAAATTCTGGATTGTTACTGTTCAGTCTATCCTTCCATTTCTGAAGAAAGACGATTGGATGTGCTCGATAAATCTTCAGGATGCGTATTGCCACATCCAGCTGGGAGCCAATCATTACCAATGCAATGCCCTTTTGGTCTCACCACAGCCCACAGGATGTTCACCAAATGCATGGCAGTGGTAGCAGCTCATCTGAGGTTGCAAGGGTTCTGGGTTTTTCCATATTTAGATGATTAGCTCCTTACCGCCCCCACCAGGCATCTACTGCTTCACGCCTTATGCTACATTCTAGAGCTGGCAGAGTTCTTAGGCATTTCAGTAAGAAAGAAAAGTTAAAACTGGCACCAACTCAAAGCATAGAATTCATCGGAGCAACATTCGAGACAACATCTTGTGTGTTTGCTCTACCTTTCCATAGATTTCAAAGGTTAAGGTCACAGCTCCAGTGATACTCTCTCAAGACATAGTCCCAGCTCACTTAATCTTACAACTATTAAGATCAATGGCAGTGACAATCACCCTAGTACCCCTGGTGAGGTTCCACATAAGGCTGCTTCAATGGCTCCTAGCGTCACAGTGGTCTCTGTTAACACACCCGAAGTCTTATTCAATCTGCATAACAAATCGATACAAGCAGGATCTGATCTGGTGGATGAAGCCAGAAGAAGAGTTATGGAGTCACCCCTTTTCACCAAGGTCATAGTGACCATGGATGCATCTGCTGAAGGGGTGGGGGGGCATTATCAGGGAAAGACCATCCAAGGCACTTGGTCCCCCTTAGAGGCCAATTTGCATATCAACATCCTAGAACTGAGGGCGGTGCTTTTAACATTGCAAGCATTCTAATCTGCCCTTCCATCGGCGACAATTGCCATCCAGAAAGACAACGTGTCAGTTGTTTGGTACATCAGCAAACAGGGAGGAACTAGATCTTATCCATTATGTCGGGAAGCCCTGAGAGTATGGCAATGGACGATCACCTCCAACCACTTTCTGATAACGAAGCACATTCCAGGGAACTCCAGTGTGATTGCGGACAAACTGAGCAGATGCATTGCTTTGCTATCATAAAGAGCCCATTGAACCTTGGAATTTGATGTTAGTCTCGCAATCTTTAATCCATCAGTCCTTTCAGCCAGCAGCCACCTGCAATATCAAATTTTTATCTTGGAAGACCTTATTCCTTGTAGCCATCACTTCAGCCAGGAGAATATTTGCATTACAGGCAGTGTGTGTAATGCACCCATACATCATTTTTCATAGAGAGAGTATCCCTTAGGACTAACACCTATTTTCTACCGTAAGTTGTCTTGGACTCGAACATTAGTCAACCCATTGACCTGCCAGTTTTCTTCCCAAATTTTTCAAACAAAGGAGAATATTGTTTGCATTTGCTGGACATACACAGACAATTACATTTTTATTTTGAATGAATTCATTCAGAAAATCGGACCAACTGTTCCTTTCTTTTTCGGGTACTCAACTAGGCAAACCAGCTTCCAAAGTCACCTTATCGAAATTGTTGAGAGATTGCATCATCTTTGTTTATCATCCAAATAAATGAACCTATTAACAAAAGTCAAGGCTCATTCTACCAGATCAGTTTCCACTTCAGTGACCTTTCAATCTAGGGCCTCCATGGATGACATTTGCGCAGCAGTGGCTTGGGCTACCCCTCATACCTTTATCACTCATTAAAAATTGGATATGGTCTCCAGGGGAAGAGCATCCTTTGGCTCTGTAGTACTCAGGAAATTCTTCCATAGGGCCTCCTGGAACATAAAGTAGCTAGTGACTCTGTCCCAACTGTCATGAATGAATGAAGATTGACAACATCAGATAAAGAAGTTATGTTCTTACCATAACGTTTCATCTGTGTTTTCTCTATCTTCATTCATTCTTGACATCCTACCCTCTACAAAGATTCCTGGAGGTACTGAACTAGTCCTGGTTCTGTAGTAGGGCAGTTGCTCAGACAAAGCTTCCACTTTTTTATTTCTACAGGCAAAACTCAATCTGAAGGGAAGGGAAGAGAGGCACTGTGGGTAGCCTTAGCTCGAGAGTTTCTGGCTGGCGCGAGCGTGTTACAATGGCCGAGTTGATTCAGAGTACAGAACCGAAACCAAACGGTCAAGAATGAATGCAGATAGACAACACAGATGGAATGTTATGGTAAGAGCACAATTTCTTTTTATAATTCACATATATTGCTATGTATCATATAACCTAAGCAATATTACATAAATTATTCAATTCCTGCCTTTTTTTCTTAAACAAGAAACATCTTTATTAAACCATCACTTACTACATAGGCAGTCATACATTTATATAAATGAAAACAAACCACACCGACACAATCCTAGTAGCAAGCATTTTACTTCACAAACCATACTGACACACTCCCAGTTGCAAACATATTATACATCACTTATAATCTACCTAAACTTTCTCACTCAAACATTGCATACCTCATTTAAGTCCTGCCGCTTTTTAGACCTCATTCCTCCATTGTATGTATTGTTCCCACAATTCCCATGTTTTCCTATGTAGTTTGATCCTTCCCTTTTCTAAAGATCTCAGTTCCAGTTGTTTTATCTGTGTTACTATATTCACTACTTAGATTTTGATTTCCATTTTTAGTAATTCCTTTTTTTGCAGCCACCATTATTTTAGACACAGCAAGTACAGTGTCTAGGCAATTCTGATTCTGTATCATAGCTCAGACAAATCATCTCCCTCATCGGATCAATCTGCCCGCCCAGCATTTCCGGCAGTGCGTCTCGCAGGGAATCCTTAAAGTCCAGCAACTCACTGTACTCCCAGAAAATAGGTTCCCAATTACCTCTTTCTTCTCCTTCACACCTCCAACATTTACTGTCTGCCTGAGGAAAATTTGTCTGGAGTCTACTTTGGGTATAAAAATATCTATGTAAACATTTCCAGGCAAAAATCCTAAATCTTCTAGATTTTGTTGCATATTTGGGAGACATACATATATCCTCCCATTGTTTCTTTGTGAATTGCTTATCCAGTCTCTCTCCTTTCTAACCTCATCTGATTGATTCTTATAGTTATTATGCAATATTTTATATGCTCTACTAATTATTCCTTTTTTAATGGCAGCTTCTGTTCTGGATTCTATTAAAAACTCTACCTTTGCTGGTCTTTCATTTAGGACCCCCCTATTTATTTCTCTTTGCCTATACCCTGATATCAATCCCTGATATGGAAGGCAATCTCTAACCTGCAGCCCAAATAAATTCTTGGTGTGTTCCCATTCTGTCATATTTCCCTGTCTAGTTATTTGCTCCTAATACCTTGGTTCCTTTGCCAGTTTTCTCCAATAAATTCTGCCCCCCACTTGCCTATTGTCTGTATCCCTAATTGCAGTCATCCTTACTGGCAGAATCTCCTTTCCCCATTCTTGTGTTGGTTTAGTTCTTAAAATACTTTTTGCTGCTTTATGAATGTAATATTCTGCATGATTATTGTTATTCTCCTTAAAGGCCTGCATTCACAATCCCAGTCTGTCCTCGTTTCTTGAGCTACCCCCATGTTTCATCATCATCTCTTTCCACTTTGAGTGATAGTTTTCTGCTTGTGCTTTGTATAGTCCAGTAAGGACTCTCTATTTTGAAAGTATAGAATAATAAAACAAATGCTTCCATGTATTTGATCTTTACATGATAAACTGTAACAGTTTTAAACTCTTTTGTTGATTCAGACTCAAGATTTCAGAACTGTCTAGAACAGTATAAATTTTATTTATTTATTTATTGTCATTTTCTTTTAGATATTTCTGGGTACAGTTGTGACTAGAATTCCAGAAGTATACTTGGAAGCTGCTTCAGCCCTAATACAAGCAGAGATGTACCATGACGTCATTTCTGTATGTGATGAGATTGATAGTTGTACTGTGGACTTAATTCCAGAGAAACTGACCCTTAAGTTGTATACCACTGACCCAAATGTGCTGGAAATTTTGGGAAAGAAGATTACATTAGCTGATTCCGATGTCAGAGTTGCATGGTGGCAACATTCTAATGATTCTCAGAATACATGGAAGCAGAAAAGAGAGAGACTTAATGCTATCTTGTGGACTGCTGGAGCTTATTTTCTGCAAGGAATAGCTTACACACATCTAAAAGCAAATAGAGAAGCAGTAACTTATTTTAGCAGGTAAATATTATAGTACCCCAATATTGCAAATCCCATCTGTTTCCTTGTTTTCATGAGCTGAACAGTCTTGTGTTTCTGTATGGAAATGCTGAAATGGTGTACTTGTCTTGCATTCTTAAGATAAAAGTTAAACTTGTTTATACTTCCTAGATCTGAGTTTTACGAAGAAGAAAGTTGTTTATTGTACTCAGTTAGTGGGAGTGACATAAGTGCGAACACTATTTCTTTTTAATTTTTGTAGTGTATGGAGCATCGTGATTAAGCTCCAAAATCAAGAAAAAGATAAAATTGTAAAGCACTTCTGTAGAGTGAGACACCACCATAGCAGAGCTTTCAGAGGTGTGTAACTATTGATGTTAAGTTGTCTATCTCGCCTTCATTCTTGCTGGTTGGGGTTCGGAGCCGATCCTCGGCTCCGACTCGGCCATCTTCAAAAGCTCGAGAGCTGCATACTGGCTCGAGACCACCCCATATCCCATGATGCCTGGCGCTAGATACCCAGATCTCGTTTGCCGCTTCTGCTGCAAGGCTGTCTTACCGGCTCAGGTTGTGTATTTTCATTACTTTATCTGTTTTTGATAAAAAAAAAAAAAAATTAGGTCTTGTTAGTGTAGTTTGTTAATCGTAGTTACAACCCTTTTCATTATATTCTCGTTGTACCTATAATTCCTTCTTGAATCCTTCCCTTTCCCTTCAGAAAACTCGTTTAGTTACAGAGTTTTCCCCCTCCCCCCTTTCTCTAGAGTTAGCTGTTTAAATTAGAGGCTAACCCATTCCCTTTCTTTATTTAGCTTTTACCTAGTTAGTTTTATTTAGCTTGTAGGTAAAATATTGTTAGTATTCTTTGACTGTTTTTTGGGTGTGGTAACTTTATTTGTGCATTGTTCTTGGTGTTCCATTTTTTTTTCAGGGATGTCCAAGGATACCAAGGTGTCCGGATTCAAGAAGTGTGACTCATGCTGTCAGAGGATGTCTCTGACAGATGGTCACACTTCTTGTATCTATTGTCTGGGCGCCATGCACCTGCAGGACTCTTGTTCAGTTTGCCATGCTTTCAGCCCGAGAGTCCTGCAGGAGCCTAAAAATAAGTTAATCCTACGGGGTTTACTTAAGCAGGATTCACAGGCTAAGGCTCAGCCCGTGAAGACTTCCAAGCCACCTAAATCTTCGGCTCCCAGTTCGGAGCCGTTGATGGGTGAAGCTATTCCTTTGGCCTCGGTTCCGGACGGAACCGATTTACCTGCCTCCCAGTTGGTTCCGGCTCACACTTCGGAGCCATCAGGGAGTCGAAAGAGATCTAGGTCTCCCTCCCTGGAGTCGATACGCTTGGCTCTAAGGTCTCCTCTGCTCCAATCGGAGCACAGTCTTCGGCCCCACTCTTTTCGGTCCTCAAGGCTATCAGATCATGATGTGGAGAGAGTGGTCAGTAGGATGTTAAAATCGCAGGCCCTAGCAAAAATGTTGTCCAGCCCCCCTCATCAGGTGTCTGCTCCGTCCATGTCTGCAGTTATTCCTCCGACTCCTCCCTTGAGCTCAGAGCCGGAGTTCGTTAGGGTTTGAGTCATAGAACCGTCGGCACCGATACCTTCTCCTTCGGTTCTGTCGTCAGCTCCGATCACTTCCTTGGTACCGTCCTTGGAAGGGTCTGGGCACCAAGACTCCCTCGTCGGCTCCGAGGGGGTGAGTGGCATCGGACCCTTGTCCGACTCCGTTCTCCCCCTCGGAGCTTCGGCGCAGGTGAGCTCGACTCCTACATCGGCTTCGGAGCCATCCCCCTCGGTGCGGAGAGGGATTCTGATCTCTTCGGAACCGGAGCCTTCTCTGCATTCGAGCAGGGATGCCTTTGAGGTCATGAGGAGTGTGCTGGCCCCTGAGTCAGCCCCACGATCAACCCCATCGGCTCCTCCCACTATGGTGCCTGCGTCTGCCTCTGCCCTTCTTCCAGACCCCAAGCGTGGGGATACAACGCTCCAGGGCACCCCCTTGGGTGCATCTTCCTCTTCCGAGGCCTCCCCTGAGCATTCAGAGGAGCCACCTCGTAAGAGGAAATGCAAGAGGAAGCATGTTGACTCCCCTGAGTCTGTCACATCAGATACCGACTTAGATGATTCGGAAGGGTCCCCGAGATTCCCCTCTGAAGATGTCTCCTTCTCAGACATCCTTGAGATGCTTAGGCAGAGGGGGAACTGGACTACCCTAAGCCCTTCCGAGGATGAGTTGGTATTCCTGGATGCGTTTGGATCTCGACCTTCCACCTCCTGGGTGTCTCTGCCTTTCGACCCACTGATGTCTGTGGTGGCTCGAAAGGCGTGGTCATCTCCAGACACAGTGGAACGGACCCCCAGAAGACCCGCTAAATTCATAACTGCACCACAAGATAAACAGTTTTTGACCAAAGATGTTCCCATTGATGCCATGGTGGTAGCGGCGGCCACAAAGAAGGAGTTGGCTGAAACTTCTTCATCTGTCCATCCCTCTAACAAGGAGTCCAGGACGATGGACAGATATGGGAAGCAGATGTTCTCTTCTGCAACCTTTTCCATGAGGTCTCTGATTTATTTGTGTCACTTTACCCGTCTTCAAAGGGACCTCCTTAAAGAGCTCGGAGATACCCTCCAAGGTCCATCAGTTGAGGGGGCCCAGGCTAAAGCAGCCTCCCAGCTGGCGACTCTTAATTCAGTGGTGAACTCCTCCATGTGGTTCATTTCTTATGCAGCCGATGGTGCGAGTAGAGCCACAGCACAGGTGTTGCCCTAAGGAGGCACACTTGGATGAGGCATTGTAACTTTGCGGAACCTTTCAGAGTGTCTTTCACCAACACCCCCTTCGATGGTTCCTCTCTTTTTGGATCACAGGTGAAGGACACCCTTACCATTTGTGAGCAGGAAGGCAAGACTCTCTCTGCCATGGGAGTCCATTTTTCCACTCCTTCCAGACCATATCCCAAGGGTCAGAAGAGTGGAAGGATGTGGTTCCGTAAATCCCATGGAGCCTTGCCGGACACACGTGGTGGGTTCCCATCCAGGGGCAGAGGAGGGAACAATAATAGACGCCACCCTCGTGGCAGAGGGAGTCTGCAAAACCAGGGCAGCATAGAATCCTTCTCTGAGAAGCCCTTCCAGCATCCCTGAAGGGTTGCCCGGCTTCCCACCTCTGGAGGCAGTCGGGGGAAGATTATTGCTGTACCCAAGAGCCTGGCAAGACATAACACAAGACAAATGGGTACAGTCTGTTATATCCGGAGGCTACAAAATGCCCTCTGTTTGCACTCCCTTAGTGTTAAACTCGTCCCTTCCAGATGTTTCACCCGATCTAAGGGATAAAGCAGTTCAAGAAGTTTCAGAACTGCTAAGAAAAAGGGCCATCCAGCAAGTCCCAACAGACCAGCAAGGATCCGGAATTTACTCAAGGTTCTTTTTGGTACCAAAAAAGACAGGGGACTGGAGACCCGTTCTGGATCTCAGCAGACTGAACAGGTCTGTACAAAGAACGAAGTTTCAGATGGTCACGCTACAGTCCATTTTACCCTTTCTGGGTCAGGATAATTGGATGTGCTCTATAGATCTTCAGGATGCGTACTACCACGTCAAAATGGACAGACGCTCCAGAAGATTCCTTCGCTTCCGGCTGGGAGCCAGCCATTATCAGTTCAGAGCTCTGCCCTTTGGTCTCACCACAGCCCCCAGGGTGTTCACCAAATGTATGGCAGTAGTTACTGCTCACCTGAGACAGCAAGGATTCCACGTGTTTCCATAGCTAGACGACTGGCTCCTCACTGCTACCACCAGGCATCACCTTCTGCAAGCCAGAGACTACACTATCGAGACTTGCGCCAGACTAGGTATCTCAATAAATTTCAAAAAGTCTGCATTGTCGCCCTGTCAGTCTATCACCTTTACAGGCAGAAATTTAAATACGAAAGACATGTCAGCGAGCCTTCCACCAGACAGGGTATTAGTGATTCGCCAACGTGTACAGGTCTTATTAGCATGCAAAAGAATTCAAGCCAGGTTCGTCCTCCAAACTCTGGGTCTCATGGCAGCAGCGATCATACTTGTTCCTTTAGCTCATTTCCACATGAGGATTCTCCAGTGGCTTCTTTTCACCCAATGGTCCTTCCAGCAGCTTCCCATGTCTCGCATGATTATGATCACAGAAGCATGCAAAAAGCACCTTGCATGGTGGATGGTCTCCACATCAGTGCCCCACGGCAGACCATTTGTACTTCCCCCCTCCAGTTGTTGTGTGGTACATCAACAAGCAGGGCGGAACCAAGTCCTACCCCCTATGTTGAGAAGCACTCAGACTCTGGCAGTAGACGATCTCTTCCCAATGGTTTCTGATCGCAACGCACATCCCTAGGAGGTCCAACGTCATAGCAGACAGACTGAGCAGAGCATTTCTCATGTGTCACGAGTGGTCTCTGAATCAAGTAGTTGCGGACCAAATATTCCGCAAATGGGGCCAACCTTGCTGCGACCTTTTTGCCACCCCCTTCAACAGCAAGTGCAGCAATTTCTTCTCTCTTTCCACTTCTCGGTCATTCCCCCAGAGACGCTCTAGTTTACGATTGGCCTCAGGGACTTCTTTATGCATTCCCTCCGTTTCCCCTAATCCCGAAGCTAATACAGAAAGCTACCGTATTGGGCTGCAAAATTATCCTCATTGCTCCTTACTGGCTTCGCCAAATATGGTTCGCGTTCCTGCATCAGCAACTTCTCAAGCAGCCTTGGACTCTGGACCTAGTTCCAGACCTTCTGATCCATCAATCGGGCAGGTGGCACCAATCCCTGCAATCTCTCCAGCTCACTGCTTGGTTGCTCCACTTCCAACCTTAGCCGGGCTTCCAGATATCTCCCCCACTGTGCACGAAATTATTTTATCATCGCACAAGTCAACAACTAGAAAAACTTACGCTAGTAAGTGGAAACGTTTTTCTTCCTGGGCAGAGGCTAAGAATATAGACCCCTTTTCAGCCCTTATACACCACATTTTGGAATTTCTTGCGGAACTCTTTCATTCTGGGTCCGCTTCCGCCTCAATTAGAGTTCAGTTAGCTGCAATTTCAAATGTTCACATTGGCCTGTCGGGAAATAATATCATGTCTCATAAGCTGTGTAAAGCCTTTCTCAAAGGGACCACTCTGCAAAGGCCTCCAGTGAGAGATCCTCCACCTCCGTGGGATCTAAATTTGATATTGGCTTCTCTAATTTTGCCCCCCTTCAAACCTGCAGCATCTTGTTCCTTGAAGTTTTTATCTTGGAAAACCCTCTTTCTGGTAGCCATTACTTCAGCCAGAAGAGTTTCGGAACTTCAGGCTCTTTGTATCCATCCTCCGTACCTAGTGTTCCACAATGATAGGATTGCTCTCAGGACTAATCCTTCCTTCCTTCCTAAGGTCTCTTCAGAGAATAACTTGAATCAGTCCATAGACCTTCCTGTGCTTTTTCCCAACCACTCCAACAGGGCGGAATATAAATTGCATCAGTTAGATGTTCACAGGCAACTACGCTTTTATTTGCATAGAACTAAGGATATCAGAAAATCGGACCAACTTTTCCTTTCTTATGCTGAGGGGTAAACAAGGTCTTTCAGTCTCCAAAGTAACCTTGTCCAGGTGGTTGACTTCTATCATCACATTTATCTATCAACTGAGGAATAAACAATTACCTGTTAAACCAAAAGGTCACTCCAGCAGAGCTTTAGCCACTTCTGTGGCCCTTCAGGCTAGGTTGCCCATGGAATCTATTTGTGCTCCGGCTACGTGGGCCAACCCACATACTTTCATTTCGCATTATAAGTTGGATGTGGTTTCCAGGAACAGAGAAGATTTTGGTTCCACTGTTCTGAAGAGTTTGTTCTGATGAGCCACCCAGGATTTTAGGTGCTAGGGACGCTGTCCCAACCAGCAAGAATGAAGGCAAGATAGAAAACTTAACATAAAGAAGTTATGTACTTACCATAACGTTCCATGTTAGTTGTCTTCTTCTCACCTTCTTTCTTGAGTCCCACCCTCCATCCCCCCTATCCTTGTAGACCGAGAAGAGTTCCTTATGGTTTTTCACTGGCTGAGTCTTCTCTGGCTATTCCTTTCTGTCTAGTAGCCTCTCTGGTAGGGTTTATATATTCCAGGATAGGATCCTTTCCTTATTATGTCTGCAGTTAGACTTGCCAAATGAGATCTGGGTATCTAGTGCCAGGCATCATGGGATATGGGGTGGCCTCGAGCCAGTATGCAGCTCTCGAGCTTTTGAAGATGGCCGAGTCGGAGCCGAGGATTGGCTCCGAACCCAACCAGCAAGAAAGAAGGTGAGAAGAAGGCAACTAACATGGAGCGTTATGGTAAGTACATAACTTCTTTATCTTGCCCGTAGAAATAAAAAAGCAGACGCTTTGTCTGAAAACAGTTTATAAATGTTTTATCAAGCTTAGAGTTCCTGCCTTTTTTTGTCTGTTAATACAGCAGGGGAGAATTGGAAGTGGCCAGTATGTATTAAAAGTTATTACATTATTTTGAGGCACTTGCTGGTCATGTTTAGTTAAAGTATTGTTCTTCAGATAAGTAAGTTGTTTCATTTCAGTTTGAAGCATTTTATTGGAGTATAATTCTGATCTTTTTTCTAGAATTTTGTTTTTCATTGTACCTTTCCCTGTAAAATTGATCCATAATTCCACCCTTTTACCTTGAGTTAACTATTTAAATAATTCTACAGTTTGCATGCTTAAGAAAAATAAGGTTTTGATAAGAATATGAATCTGATGATTCTCTGAATGTAAATCAGAGAATCATTCAATGTATGAACTTGTCAATTGAAAGGAAACATTTAGTAGTCAAGTTTAAAATTTCCAGCTATATTAACCTGGCAGATTTCTAGGTGTAGCGAAAACTTTAAGCAGAAGACAATATCCACTGGGTTTTTGAAGCAAAATAGTATTTCCTTATTTTAATTTAATTTTTAGAAATTTGCTCATGCTGTATACCTCAGCTTTTAAAAATGTTAATTCTCAGAATAAGAGATGATACCTCTGTTTACACATTCCCCAGATTTTATCAGAGGAGTTATTATGACTTTGTGGTTTCTGATGAGCAGATGGAAGAGAAATATTATTTTACGTGTAGTCTTATTTCTAAACATGCTGAGTGAAATGCAGAACAGATTTCAAAAGAAAGAGAGTTGTATGTGCTGACAGGGTCTGTGCCGCAGAGTGGGAGTGCTTTTACCATTTTCAGCACTGCATTGATTGCGTGACAGCTTAGAAACTCTTAGGATTATTGTTTTTTTCCCGCTGCTATAGACCACTTGTAGCTTCATAAGTACTGAGAAGTACTGTACATTGTCTAAAGATTATGAACAGATTTGAGTTTCATTTCATACTTTGTATTCTTCACCAAGTAAAGTTAGAAACAGCTAACAATAGAAAGATTTTTGTTTCCAATCGTACTCATAGACTGTATAATGCATATCCTGAAAAATTTCTCAGCTTAATGCCATGGTTACAAAGGATTTGAAACACAGTTATGCTCAGGATAAGTAATCAATTGACATAAATGAGGAGTTGATTTTCTTTGGTCCATTAAGATGTTTTGAGTATTTTGAATCTAGAATACTTACTTCCACAAGGTTGTCAGTACATATGCAGAGTTGTTTGTTATGCTGCTAAGTTTTGTTTCGTAGATCTGTTGCATCACATATCTTGGGAAGAAAGCATGTTTGGCTTAAGAACCATCCTTTTCCAGAAGCTGTTTGTCCAAGATTCCAATCTTTGCTTTCTGTTGATACTTTTACTTCTGAACCAGCTTTGGTAATGCTGACCAGAAAAACAAGTGTAAGACACAGGAGACCTGCTGTAAATATTTAATTAATATCCACAGATTCTTTTCCCCTCCTCAAACTTGTGAAAAAACAGGAAGCTCCCTTTTGTGGGAGAATCAGTTTTTACCATTTTTCCTTGCAAAACCATCATTAAGAACTTATACCTTGTACTAGGGACTCAAGTGTTTCAAGGAGAAGGGTTCAGTTCTAAAGTACAGAAAGGATTTCAAAGTCCACTTGTAACACAGACAGTTCCTTAACAGTCTTGAGTCCCTCATGCTGTTGAAATTTATTGATCTTATTCCACAGTCCCGTTGATTTCTGTGTGGGAAGCATGATTTCACTTACCATGGAAATGGGGATAGATTTTATCAAATACTTCATTTAAATATGTTTTAAGGCCATATTACAAAATAGAATTCCAGTAATCCCCCCATGTCTGCCTGTTCTATGGTCTTCAAGGTTTCTGCTAAACAAAGCCGTCATTAAGGACACATAATTTATCACTGTCATTAATTTCTGTTTGCATCATAGTCTTACATACAATGTTCAGGTGTCTGTATACTATTACTTCAACTCTTGCATCATTGACACTAACTTACAACCTCTGACTCAACCATATCACCCTTCCTTCTCAATTCCCTTTTACCTCATCCCCCCTGTATAAAACACATTTGTGTATGTGTTTTGAATATATAGTCCAATATCTACTGATACAGTAACTTTTAAACTACCTTTTAAGCATGTTACAGAAGTGTACTACGTTTACCATTTGAATTCATTCAGCTGTAACTAACTACTTTTACTTCATTGTAAGTTCTTTAACACTTTTGGTTTGATAATTTGTGTAGTTCTAGACAGAGACTGAAACTGGTCCTTTGAGGTCAAAGCTCTACCTTGATAAACAAATTCAGTAAAATAAAAATAAAAGCTTGCTCTGCCATAAGCAAAAGAGTGTTGTATAGAAGATGCACCTTTCTTGTAAAACACTTGTCACTTCTGGAGAGTCTTTCCTTAATATTCAGGTGTACTTGGGGGGTCGTCCCAGGTGTAAAGGATTCTTGCAGTCATCTTTTTATATTCAGAATTCTGTGAAGGTTTTGAGACTTCCAGTAGGAAAATATCATTTTTGGTTTGCAGTGTTGCTGTTCAGCCTTGTGACAGCTCCTAGATATTTCTCTAACTGGCTATTCCCTGTCACTTAGGCACTCAGGTTGAAAGAGTTTTGCCATTTTTTTCTGTATTTAGACAGACTTCTCATTCAGATTTAGTACCACATCTAGTGCACATTCTGAATATTTGATTCCTCTTGTACCCTGTGTATGGCTAATGATTGGCAACAACTAAAAAAGACATTTCTGAGTGCAGTGTGAAACACCTCTTGAGACGGTGTTACTGTCAGTAGAGAGCAGGGCCGGCCTTTGGTCAACTGGTGCCCTAGGCAGAAAGTCTCCACAGCGCCCCCCCCCCCCACACACACACACGTGGTTACCTACGCCATCCAGATTACTAGAAAAGCACCCCAGCTAGAGCAACGCCCTAGGCTGCCGACTAGTTGGCCTTATGTCTAAGGGTGACTATGGTAGAGAGGGTGCAGAACATATCCTTATTTTCATAGGCAATGATTTGGTGCTTTCTGACAGCCAGATTGCTTTTTTCACTACTAGGATGTGTTTTAACCAGCAAGTGGTATTGCCAAATGCTAGACTTCATTTGAGAAAAGTCCAGTGTTCTTAGGAATTCAGGAGATCAAATAATGGCTACTTTACATTGGGAACTTTGTAAACACCTACAGTGGTGAAAAAGCTGTAGTGGTAATCGTAAGTGACTACAGTTTCTGTAAGCCTAGAGGAAAACACTTTTTCTTTTTTGCTATCCCCCCTTGATTACCAAGCCCCTCTCTCACTGCTCAATTGACTCATTCTTTCCTTCATGTCTGAGTCTCATTTTTCTCCTATTTTACTTATGTGCGGCCTGTAAGTGAAAGTTAAACAACTGGGAGCATTGCCATCCTCCTAGGCAGCTACTGTTTTCACTAGCCCTAAGTCCCCTCCCCTGCATGTTAATGCAACTGTTTAGACTAGGTGGGAAGTAGGGAGTAGCATGAACATGGAGTGGCCGCTTCTGCTTCTGTATGAGCACCAGCCTCTAGGATAACTCCACTAGAGAGATCTCAACACTTTCCAACCCCCCCCCCTCGAATAGGCATGCCCATCCTCCATGCCTTCTCTATTAGGTACCCAAGCAGCTAATCAGAAGCTGCTCGCTTGTGTCAAAGTCAAGGTTTTATCCATCTGCTCCACTGATGAGGTTAAAGGAAATCATTTGTGCCCACACAAGCAATACAACTTTTGATCACTAGTATAACCAGTTTTTGAAGTATGAGCATTCAAAGCTCAAGGGGATGAGCATTGCCAGAAGTTGTATTTTGGTAGAAAATTACAATCAGGCAGCAAAATATTATAGCACATAATGCTGCCTGTTTTTGCGGGGGGGGGGGGTACTCCCCCACCTCATGCCTTCCTTATCTGTTTTATTCTGTTTCTGAAGTTGTATGCCGTTACAGGAAGGTCTATACAATGTTTTATTACAGATTCAAATATTCCTCTTTCCCCAAGGTTGTGCAACCTTGGAGTGGGATTGTAAAGCTAGTGGTGTGGGGTTCACACCTCTTGTATGGAGCTTTGTTTCCTCCCTGTACCCAGAAAAGCAGACATTTAATCTAATGGAACTTAATAATGTTGGCCTGTTATTTATTTTAGCAGTGTGCAGCTTTTGGTAAAATAAATTTACTTGCACTTCAGCTGCTTGTGTTTGAGTAAAAATGGAATCCTTCTGGAATGTGATATTTCAGGGGCTTTGGCTGCAGGTCAGCTGGTGAATTCTGTTATTCTGAAAGAAATGTTAACCATTCTGTTAACCCTAAAAAAAATCTGTCTTGCTCGTGGGATTCCTGCCACCAACAGCAGTACATTAATAAGATGAAAGATGGTTTATGATTGTATGTTCTTTGCAAGCTAGCTATGCAGTCTTGGGAGTAGCCTGAACATGTGCCCCAGCCCTGGGCTCATGCAATGGCCATGCTCTGTACTGTCTTTTTTCGAACAACTCTCTGAGCACCACTCTGTAGCGTAATTCCACTAGAGAGATGCCAGTGCTTTCCATCCTCCCAGGAGAGGCACACCCATCCTCCCTGCTCTATCAGTGATAGTTAGTGGCTGTGCCCCCACTAGGCAAAGACAGTATTCATGTCAACTACTTTATCTAGATCATGAATGATGTTTTAGAAATTGATAAAAATGTGTGGTCAACAGGAAATTAGTTTCCATTGAAGGGAATAAATACTTTTCCTCCCAGATTGTAGACCACAATTTACAGAACGTGCAGTTGTTTGTCAAGGCAATATTCTTTATGCAGTCCTTCCATTTCCACTAATTCATGATGTCCTTCTAAAAGCAAAAAGAGAAAAAGCCCAACCAGTGCTCTTGGCTGTCTGTTGGCCAAGAAGACTTTGGTCCTTCTTGATTAGGAAAGAATCCTTTATCTTTTTCAGAGGAAGTGCTTTATGAGCCACTAGAAAGGCAGTTTATTTTTATCAGCCAGTGAGATGTGTATGATGATAAATAAAAGAAGTTGAAGGAATTTATTTGGGTAGGGAAGAGGGCAAGAGGTTTGAGGGTAAGTTGATTCTCCACATAAAACAAGGTATTTTAGATTATGTGATTTGAAGGGATACTTTAGAACTAAACAGTTATAAATTAAAATGAAATGGGCGGTGATGAAACTGGGAGAGTTTGAGTAATAATGAGCAACTACAGCTAAGAATCTCACCCCCTTCACACAGAGATTCCCGAGCTTTAGACAGATGGGCTAAAAAAGTATACACTTCTGCAACTCTAGCCATTTAGGGAATTGACTTGCCAGTTTCACATGCTGAAATACCAGCAACATATTCTGGAACTTAAGCAAAAATTATCTACCTTTACAGACTGTGCAGAAAATAAAGAATTACAGGAGCTTATGCATTCTGTAAGTCAAGTCAGCAAGCATACCTTGCAATGTAGGTTTGACGCCCTAGAAGCATCTTGCAGGGCAGCAGTCACTGGTTCTGTACTGAGAAGGCATTCTTGGCTTAAGGAACAGACCTTGCCCAGACCATGTCAAATCAAAATTACTAGACACTGCTTTGAATAAGGACAATTTGTGTGGCACCAAAGCAGAAGAGGTTCTAAAAAAGATGGAAGAAAAAGCTAAGTTTATGCAGACAGTCAAAGTTTTTTTGCTGGTGCAGCCTCCAATATTCAGTAGGCATTGCCCCTCGAAACATTGGTCCTTTCCAGCCCCCTCAAGGCCATCTCAAACTTGACCCAGGGGAAACAGACCCCCAGATTACAGTCTCAGGGTATGCAGAGATCTAAGCAATGCAGTACCTCCACTTATAAAACAGGGAGTGCTAAGCCACCCCCTTACAGGAAGAATTCACAATGACTTCTCAACTCCACTCCTCACCTCTGCCCAATTGCTCGTGCCCCTAGGAGGAAAACTTGCCCACCAGGCAAAAACTGGACCTCTATCACTAAAGACCGATGGGTCATCAACATTGTATCCCAAGGGTACAGATTTTACATCCACGCACTGCCAACCCCGAAAGGGTTCCCAGACCTTCCTCCAAACCAGTGGGGAGAGGCACAAAACCAAGTTCAATCCCTGCTCTCCATAAGGGCAATTCAGCCTGTTCTTGCAGAACAGATAGGTCAAGGGTTTTATTCCAGACTTTTCCTGGTACTCATAAAAGAGGGCACTTGGAGCCCAATCCTAGATCTTTCCATTCTAAACACCTTCCTGGTGGTACCAAAATTCAAAATGCTCACCCTTCAGCAGCTTCTTCCTATGCTGTCCAAAGAGGTGTGGTTAGCCAACCTAGACCTAAAAGAAGCCTATCAGCACATCCCTATCGGAATTATGCAGAAAATATCTACGTTTCAGGGCAGGATCTATGCATTATCAGTTCTCTGCGCTTCCCTTTGGCTTGTCCACTGCTCACAGAGTCTTCATAAAATGCCTGGCTCCAGTCATTGCGTATTGCAAACAGAGAAAGATTCAAATATACCCTCACTTGGACGATTGCCTGATTCAGGCAGACAGTCAGGAAAAGCTGTTGCAGTACCTGACATTTGTAAAGAACCTTCTAACCTCCCTGGGGTACACTATCAACGAAAATAAATCAAAACTAGTCCCCAGTCAAAAGATTGTATTCCTGGGAGCAAGCTTGGACACAGCATCCCAGATGGCATTCCTTACTCCAGAAAAACAAGCCCATCTAACAGGCTACTTCACTCAAATGGCCACCAGAACCCAGCTATCCGCAAGGAAAATCCTGCAGGCTCTAGGGTTCATGACCTCTTGCATTCTACTAATTCTATATGCCAGACTGCATATGAGGAAACTTCAGTGGTACTTAAAAGTCTTTGGTGTCAACATTCTCAGGACCTGGAAACCATCATACCTTGTCTAAGGACAGAGTTTCTTTGGTGGGTAGCAGCATGCAACCACAACAAGGGGCTTCCCTTTATACAACCCCACGCCATCCAGACCCTAACCACAGACACATTAGACGATGCCTGGGGGGCACATCTGGGAGACAAGTGCATTCAGGGCCACTGGATCCCAAGTCAAATTCATCTGCACATCAACCAAAAAGAGATGCTAGCTGTTCAGCATGCTCTGACAGCTTTCAGATCCCTACTTTCACCAGGACCCCTGCTAATAAAAACAGACAACACCACAGTTATGTGGTACATCAACAAGCAGGGAGGAACCAACTCTTACCCACTCTGCAGACTAACCATGACACTGTGGAACATGGCCTTGGACATGCATATTCATCTGCAAGCTCAATTCCTGCCAGGCAAACAAAACTCCCTGGCAGACTTAAGCAGAAATCTCATAGACCCACACGAGTGGCAATTTGACCCCAGCACTTTCAGCCTGCTACCCTGAAATGGGGATCCTGGAGGTGGACCTTTTTTGCCTCCCCCTACAATCACCAGATCAGCAAATTCTGCACCAGGACACCTCACAACAGGGCCTGGAAAGTGGATGTCCTATCCTTCCAGTGGGTAAACCTCTCAATCTATACTTTCCCCCCTCTGCCTCTTCTTACAAGAATATTACTCAAGATAAGACAGGACAGACCAAGGGCAATCCTGATTGCCCCAGACTGGCCACACCAGCACTAGCACTCACTACTGCGCAGCCTGTCACCGGTGCCACCATGGCACCTACCTTAGATCCCAACCCTCCTCACTCAGCAGGAGGGACAGATCTTGCATCCGCAACTGCAAACCCTGAACCTTGCAGCCTGGCTTATTCCTTGAATTCTCCCCCAGTGACCAGCCTACACAAGCAGGTACTGGAAGTCATTCTTGAAGCCAGAAGACCCAGTACAAGGAAATCTTATGCCGATAAGTGGAAAAGGTATTGTTCCTGAATTCAGTCTAAAGGAGCAGAGACAGTTCTGCCCTCCTTACCTCTGATCCTGCATTACTTAGCAGATCTACTCCACAGAAGCCTTTCCTTCTCTTCCATTAAGATCCATGCCTCTGCCATCTCAGCTCATTACAACACTGAGCCACCTCTCTTCTCACACCCTCTCATCAAACAGTTCCTGAGTGGGGCCAACAACTTAAGACCACCAAGGAGAGCACCCACCCCTGCTTGGGACCTTAACTTTGTACTGGAAAAGCTCACACCCCTCCCCCCTTTGAGCCTGCACCATCAGCAGAGTTAAAATTCCTCTCTTGGAAAACAGCCTTGCTTCTGGCAATCACTTCAGCTAGAAGAGTGTCTGAGCTGCAGGCACTTATGGCTGTGGAACCCTTCGTTATTTTTCATGCTGACAGGGTCTCCCTCAGAACTAACCCTACTTTTATGCCTAAAGTGGTGTCCAGTGTAGCTCTCAATCAATCTATCCATTTGCCAACCTTCTTTCCTAATCCACAAAATAAAGGGGAAAGGATCCTGCATTCTTTAGATGTGCACAGACAGCTCAGATTCTACCCTGACAGGACTAAACCCTTCAGGAAATCTGACCAGTTACTAGTCAGCTTTATACCAGGAGCAGAGGCCACATATCTTAACAAACTATTTCCAAATGGATAGCACACTGTATCCATTTCTGTTACAAACACTATGGGAAACCAACCCCTCAGGTGGTCAGAACGCATTCCACTAGGGCAACTTCTACCTCTACAGCATTCCTCAGGGGAGACCCTACCAGCGACATTCTGGAAGCTGCTACCTGGAGTAATGTTTATACTTTCACCAATCATTACCACCTGCCTATCTTTTCCAAATCCGGGGGGGGGGGGGTGGTTACAGCAGCAGTCCTGCAGGGCATACTAGCCAGCCCCAACTCTTCTTGACTGCCTCCACCCATTCTTCAGCTTTGGGAATCAACCCAAGTGTGATGACTGCAACAGTGACGCACAAAGAACATAGTACAGTTGTGTACACTTACCATAAATGTAGATGTCTGAGTGTATTCGCTGTTACAGTTCTGGTTTCCCACAGTCCAGCCCCCTTGTCTCTCTCTCTCCTTCTCTACCTCTATTACTCACCCTTTACAGGGCTGTTGGTATTTACTTTTTACTGATGGTGTTTTTTCCACCATAACTTAGCTCCCCATTTGAGGGGGCTCCTGACATTTGGGGCAAGAAAAACTGATGTAATGGCATTGGCTGCCTGTTTGTATACCCCTGCCGACCTGACATCAGTCCTTTAGCAACAGCAGCCGACGCAGAAATACTAAGTTTCTGGTGTTTGGGCCGACTGAGGGCTACCTACAGGCAGATACCCATGTATGATTACTGCAACAGTGAATACACTCTAACATCTACATTTATGGTAAGTGTACACAACTGTACTTTTGTGTGAGGGCTCTTCATTGGATTTTGATACCCTTTTCTTCTAAGTTGCAATTTTTGTTTCCTCCCCTCTACCAAGAGTATTGCTGTCTAATATAGACCATTATAGAGTGTGTTCTGTATAGTTTATAGGCCTATTTTTTCTAATAAGATTATTAATAACTTAGTAAGTTAGCATTAGATAGATTTACTTGTTTTTATAGGCTTTATAACAAATTATTAGCAGTATTGTAAATTTTTTAGGATGGATAGTTTTTGGTGTGCTGTTACTGAATTACTGATATTGTGGTGCCTGTATTTGTAGCATAAAGAGATTCTGTGTTTTTCAATTTATAACTAGTGTTTTACGCATTGAGGTAGTTGTCTGTTGGGCAATGATAAAGTGTCAAAGCTTCAAAAATATGCAGTCAAAAATGCAGTCAGTGTGGGCACAAGTTGCCCCCAAAAGACTCACACCTTAAGTGTATTTACTGTTTCTGTGCTACTTATATCAAGGTAGACTCCCAGTCATATAAATCCTTTAGTTTAAGAGCTTTATAAGCTTGGAAGGAAAGCTAATAGTTAAAGGCTTACTTCCCCCATCCTCTTTAGCTAGATTTTCTGTATCTCCTGTAAAGAAAACCGACAAGGTTAAATCGAAGGATAAGGGTAAGGAGAAAGATCCCCCAAAATCTGATAAAGAAAAAAGCAGATATTACCCAAAAAAGGTCTTCAGATATGACAGTTTTGGTTGGTCCCGAACTTAAAGTAAAACATACGTCAGAGCCAACAGTCTCTAGGTTGCTAATCCATCTCTCCTAGGGCTTGGTTCTCGCTGTAGCCAGTCAGCCCAAGACTGCACTCCCCAATCCTGCGGGAAAAATGCTATTCCCATCTACCTTCAGTGGCATCAGCCACTCAATCATTTCAGAACTTTGTAGGACAAGATGTCGATAGGATGATATGGAAGTTCCTTGAGATGCAGATTCAGCTTGGGGTTCTCTTGGTGTCTTCCCCGGAGAGCATGCTGAGAATCAGCCCAACTTACCCACCACTTATTTCTCTGGTACAGGTTCATCCGGTTCCTTTGGCTGTGGCTTGTATTGAGGTACAGATAACAGTCTTGGTCACGTTGATCCCAGCTACATCCCTTTCAACTCCAAGGTCATCAGTTCTAGAAAAGACTCGGGACCAAAACATTGGCGTGGAGACTTGAGCTGAGGGAATGGGTTGGCATCAAGGGATTTCGGAACCTTCCCTACCCCTCTAAGTATTGGTTCTCAACAGCTGGAATCAGAGGTTGGCTTTAAGGTTGAGCCACATCAGAGCAGAGAAATCTGTTCATCCTTAGATGGGAGCTGGTTCTGAGAGACGATTGCAGTTTCGGCCTTTGAGGCTTTTCATAGGCTCCTTGACTTGCTTAAGGAGAAGATGCCTTCAGCTAGTTTAGTACCACTCAAGCCCTAGCAGGATTCTGCTGCTGCTTCTTCATGTCATCCTATCAGACATGGACAGTTGGAACCACAAGCTGCCAAGCCACCTGCTACATCAGCTCCCAGTCAGATTCTAAACTCTGATTTCCCACCAGAGTTGGTTCATTGGAAACATATGTGCAAATGGAAGCACATGGATTCAACTGCAGAGTCTGTCACACAAGACAGAGATTCAGATAAAGGTGAAGGCTCCCCCAGATGCCCTTCTGTTGATGTCACATTTGGTGAAATCCTGGAAGTGATGAAACAGAGGGGGATGGTCCACCCAAGATCTGTCTCCTGATGAGTCAGTGTTCTTCGAGGCTTTTGATTCTGGCCTATCTTTCTCCTGGTTAGTACCATCTGTTGACCCTCTCATCAGTCTCATGACACAATGGGCATGGAAGGATCCTGATGTGGTGGAACCTATCTCTAAAAAAACAAAAGATTCCTAAAGACAGGGAACATTGGAGCGAAGGTCCTCTAGTAGATTGGATGGTGGTAGCTGCAGTCACAAAGAAATAACTTTTAAAATAATGTTTCTCTGCTCATTACACTAGCAGGGAGTCCAGGGTGATGGACAGATTTGGAAAGTGGACTTGTACCTCAGCGACCTTTGATCTTAGGCTGCTGAATTACTTGGCCCATGTGATGAGGTTTCAGAGAGGTTTAGTTAGGGAACTCTCAAAATCTTTCTCTGGTAACTTGCTTGCTGATTTCCAAAAGATAGTGGACTTCCAGCTAACCCCCTTCAATTGACTTCCAATGTTGCCATGCATCTGTTACCTAATGCACCTGATGGCACTGCCAGAACAGCAGGTACAGGCATCACTATGCCCTGTCAAGACTGAACTCATCTTTTTGAATTTGCAAAAACTTTCAAAACATCCTTTATCAATGCTACATATTATGGTTCAACAGTTTTTGGACCCAAAGACAGACATGTTAGCCAGGAGCAAGCAAGATGGTAAGACTCTCTCCGCAGTCAGCATTTGTTTTTCCACCCCTCAAAAATCCTTTTCCAGGAATCAGAGGTTGGTGGAAAAAGATGTGATTTTGGAATTCAGAGTCCTTACTATGACTTTGCCAGTGATAGGCATCCTAGTGGCAGAGGTGGGGGGGGGGGACTGTAATGGACTGCATAATCAAGGCTTTCATGGTCCCTTTTCCAACAAGCCCTTCCAGCATGCCTGATTGCTGCAATCTGGAGGCAATCGGGCTATGCTTATCTCTACACTCGCAAGCATGACAAAGCATTACAACAGATTCTAGCATGTTGAAAATAATATCCAGAGATTATTCTATTTTTCCTTCCACTTTAGAACGAGAAAGATCCCCAATGTTCCACCCAGTCAGTGGGAGACAGCAGCACCAGAGATATCCAAGCTGCTAGAAGGAGTCATCCAGCTGGTCCTCCTAGACCAGTTAGAGTCTGGAGTCTATCCAAGTACCAAAAAAAACAGAGGACCTAAGAAAAGTTTTGGATCCAAGTCATCTCAATCAACTTGAAAAGCAGATGACATTCTGGATGGTTGTGGTTCAGTCCATTCTACACATGTTAAGAAAGGATGATTGGATGTGCTGCATAGATCTTAAGGATGCTTACTATCATGTGAAAATAGAGAAGCATTCCAGGAGGTTTCTCTGCTTTTGGCTGGGAGCCAATCATTATCAATCCAGAGCCCTGCCTGTTGGTCTCACCACAGTTCCATGGGTGTTCACAACGATAATGACAGGGGTAGGAGCACATCTGTAACTGCTTGGGATCCACATTTTTCCTTATCTGGATGATTATCTCTTAACTGCTACCTAAGAGTATCTTCTCAAACACCACCTGGATCTTGTGCTCCAACTGTTACTGGATTTGGGGAGTAAAGTAAACCTCCCGAAATGCCAGCTGCAACCTACACACCAAGTAGAATTTATCAAATGCCACCTTAACACATCTTTGAAGATTGTTAGCCTCCCACAACATGGGATTTATTCACTCTGTCTAGTGGTGATGCAAGTTCTTCATCATTCATCTTCCTCAGCAAGGCTTATACTACACCTTCTGGGACTTATGGCTTCAATTCTGATGGCTCGTATGGCCCAATATCACATGAGAGTGCTTCAGTGTACCCCAGGGGTTCAGTGGTCCCAAAATGTTCATCCTTTACATGCCAAGATATGGATCACAAAAACCTGGAAACAGCAGATGGCATGGTGGATAACATCTCCTTTGGTTGTCAAATGACAGCCTTTTCATCCAGAAACACCAACAGCAGTAGTAATCATGGTTGCCTTCCTTCTAGGGTGGGTGGGCGGCTTTCAAAGGGAGGATAGTCCAATGTGCCTGATCAGAGGCCAACCTTCACATCAATGCCTTAGAGATGAAGATGGTCCTCCTAGCATTGCAGGCCTTTCAGTATGCCCTTCCCAAGGGTGTGATTTCCATACAGAGGGACACCATGGCAGTAGCAGTATGGTACATCAACAGACAATCCACTCTTATCCCTTATGTCAGGAGGCCATGAAAGTTTGGCAGTGGACGATGTCTTCACAATCCTTTCTCATAGCAACACATATTCTGGGGTCAACCAGTGTACTAGCAGACACATTGAGCATAGTCATACTGGCTCCTCATGAGTGGTTTCTCAATCCAGCAGTGTCAGTGATGATTTTCAGCTGCTGGGGTCAACCATGCTGTGACCTCTTTGCTTCCTATCTCAACAGCAAGTGCAGCAGTTACTTTGCCCTGATCCCTCCACAGGGTCAATCACTTAGGGATGCTGTAGTTCACAATTGCCCCCCCCCCCCCCCACCAGGTCTCCTTTCTGCATTCCTACCTCTTCCCATAATGCATAAATGTATTCAGAAGGCAAGACAGTGCAAGGCCAAGGTAATCCTCATTTGCCCTTTCTGGTGCAACAAATACAGTTCCCCTTCTTATGGCCTGTATTTCAGCATCCCCTATGGATGTTAGACATTATCCAGATTTTTTGTCTCACTCATCTGTACTGCCTCCTCTAGACCAGAAGTCCATGAAACTTACCTCATGTTTCTCTAGTTCTGACAATAGCCAGAAATGCCAGGCTTCCCACAACAGTAATCAGACTTATTTCAGCTGCTCAGAAGGGGTCTACAAAGAAAACATACCATAACAAGTGGCAAAGATTTTTAGTTTGGTTTACTTCTAAGGGAATAGAGCCTTTCTCCATTCCAAATCTGTCTGTTTTAGAATTTCTAGTGGATCTCTTTGTTACAGGTTCTAATTCTATTACCAAGCTACAGATGGCAGTAATATTGAATTATCTCTCTGGTTACAATGACCCTTCCTTAACATCCTTAAAAGTTACTAAAGCCTTTCTGAGGGGAAACCTTTCTTTTACGTCCACCGATCAGTAATCCAGTTCCCCCTTTCGACATTACTATTATGCTACAAGCTTTGACTCAACTTCTCTCTGAGCCTGAGGCCACTATAGACTTTAAATTTCTCTCCTGGAAGACAGTTTTTCTAATAGCAGTTACTACAGCCACAAGAATTACAGGCAGTTTCTTGTAAGCCTCCATATTTGATCCTTCACAAAGATAGAGTTCCCCTGAGAACAAGCCCATCCTTTCTCCTTAACGTGGCATCTGAAACAAATTTCAATTAATCTGTAGAGCTACCAGTATTCTTTTCATGATTCTCAAAGTTAAATATACTTTGCATGTGCTAGATGGTCATCGTCGACTCAGGTTTTACCTCCACAGAACAAAAAATTTGAGAGAGACCGGTCAGTTGTTTGTTGCCTTCTTGAAACAGAGATTGGGAAAGGCTATATTTAAAGTGACAGTTTCACAGCGGTTGTCAGATTGCATTTCCTTTGTCTGTAATAGAAAGAATTTGACATTGCTATCCAACCAAAAGCTCACTCAACTAGCACAGTAGTTACCTCAAAGAGAGGATACCCATTGAGGATATTTGTGCAGCAGCAACTTGATAAACAAATCCATACTTTTGTGTCTCATTATAAGCTGATGTATAATCCAGGTTGCATTCCTCATTTGGTTTTACCATACTCAGGAATATCCTTCCTTGATACAACCCAGAAAGACAGTTTGGGAATCTGCTTCATATGTTGAATCTGATGAAAATAGACAGCATCGGATACAAAAGTTATGTACTTAGTGTAACATTAGATCCCTGTTATCTGATTTTCATCCGCTTTAACCTCCAAATTGAGATGTATAGTTCTGAATGGAATATGATTTACACCCTGTTTCGGTACAGCCCTGTTGGCTGTTGTCATTACCTTCTCTGTTGGTTACTGGTACTATGAATTGTATAATATTTTCTTTATTTTAAAAAAGCTGTGTACTTGTAGGGGCAAGCTTGATCTGAGGAAAGGGAGTGTAGTGCAGGGAATTATGGGTAGGGGAGGAGCCCTGGTACCATAAAAGCTTCTGAGGTCGGATCCAGTTGAATCTGACAACTCGTATGTTAAACTGGACAAAAATCAGACAACATGGATCTATCATTATGGTAAATACAGAACTTTTTTTTTGTCTCTAAGCATATATTAGTATTTGGCATGCCCATTGATTCATTTCTGACAGTTATTTGTAAGACTTGCATTTGACCCTACCCTGTGTCTTTCTACGGTACATGTTTTAGCACAATTTATTTAAATCTTCACATGGCCTCATGTACAGTTATCACTGAGCAAACTGCCTTCATTGTTGCTGCGTCACTTATAAATTTTTTGCTTATCAATCACCATCTTGCCTCTCCTGTTTTCAACTGCTTTATCTTTATATTTGTTTCTGGTGCCTTTTCTTGAATTCATGCCTTTTTTTGCCTGTTGCCAACCCTTGTGTTTACTTTTTACATTGTTCTTACTCTCACATTTTGGTCAGTTTAATTTTGCACACTGCAAGTTCATTTGCTTGCTCATTTATTTGTGCATCCATTATTTTGTTTTCTCTGAACATATCTACAGTGCGTTATGTAATTGTAACTATTTTTCAATCACAAATTCGCTTCTCATTCATTTGTTATGCCACATGAAGTTTTTCTCCCATCAGATGATTCAAGTAAATTCCCAGATTCACAATTTTTAGCTCTGTGTCTCAGTTCAGTCACATAACTGTCAATTGCTTATATGGGCATTTGCTTACTGTGAAAAATAAAGGTGGCTTTAAGGCAGAATTTGTAGGCTGACAGTACTACTTGAATTGGCAGCTTGTTCTTAACAGGCAATTCAAATTTATTAAACAAATTTTTAGCTTAATCCCCTGCTATATGTAATAATATGACTACCAGTATTTCAGTTTGGTTTCTTTTGTTTCTGGAGGAATGCTGAAAATGTTCAGGCATTAGTGACCTGGTTCTACAGTTTTTGTCTAGTGTACCCTATAGCTGTAGCTAAATTTGTGAGCTCAAAATCAAATGCTTCCATGCTTTTTCTCATGAATTGTGTATCTTAAATATATATGGGGCGTGCATATATATATATATATATATATATATCACATCCTACATCTGATTCCCCCAAAGAAATCTTTACTTCTTGACTAAGACCTAGATTTTGTATTAAAAACTTTAGGGAAATTTCCCATTCTATTCATTAGGACTTGTTTTATTTGATTCTCCAATGTTCAGAGTAATCAAACTCCATCAGTAAAGGCCTTCAAAGAGTTTGCCACCAAATTATGTTGAATCATAAACTCTTTTACCCAGCCAGCAGTCCAACCCACTCTTAAAAACGCACACACACACACATATGAACTAAGACAGAGATCTGGGGACTGATAGGTACCTGGAAGCCATAGTTCTAATTTGGAGAGGTAAAGCATTGTACCACAATTCTGATCTAATGTAGAAAGTTTTCATTTGTTGGTTAGTTTTACACATAGGTCCCTGAATAAATAGTTGTTTGTTTCTAGTTTAACATGTATGTTACTTATAGGTTCATAGGTATATATGCACTTCCTAGGCTATTATGTCTGAGAATTTTAAGAAGCCTAGCGTAACATTCCCATGGTAGTTTTAGCCCTTATATTTTATTTACAGTAAAGAAATAGACCGAATAAGGACATGTTGGGGCACTTACATATTTCCCCTATTCATGAGGGATAAGGGTGCTAAAACAGGGGTGAATTTGTGGTTACCCATCCATTCTTCCAAATTGCATTTGAATAGAGTAAGAAAAGTTCTTTGCTTTATGTGGTGTGGAAGACTGGTCCATAGAAGCGGTACTCTCTGTGATACAAATCTATCCCTCAGACATGACTGGTCCATAGAAGCGGTACTCTCTGTGATGCAAATCTATCCCTCAGACATGTTCTGTTTACTTTGAAAAAGAGATTGAGATCCCATGAGTGGGTGTTTGATACCACTAGACTTATGAATGCATAATGGACCTGACAGAATAGGATCTGTTGAAGATCTGTAAGCAAGAGGTCGCCTCTCAATAGCTTGCATGATTCTGAGAAGGAGAACAAGGCTTTGGGACTTTGTGCTTAGCTATTATTATTTAGGCTTGTGAAGTTTTTGTGAGAAAGCATTGTGGTCATTCTGTTTGTGACAAATGTTTGTATAGGTGCATACCGAAAGGAGCATTATACTCCATGATCAGCCTGAGAGCCTAATACAGTGGAACAGTTACATCACTGGATCTGAATGCAGTGCCTTTAGATGTAAGCTGTGCAATGAAAAAGGACTTCCTTACACCAGTGGATACATGGAGATCAAAGAACAGTTCATTGTTAACATAAGTTTCCAGATCCCTAACTATAGGATTAATTTTCAGGGGTATGTTGTCAGTGTGATAGTTACAAGGGGGAACATGTTTGATGAAGGATATCATTATACACTTCTTGGCATTTAGTTTTAGACCATGTTTTTTTTACCAGCTTTTTGTTTGGGACAGGCCATCTTGCAGGATCTTAGTGTCATCCATGGAGTTTATGATGGCACCAAGTGTGCATATTTCTGCAAACTTGGTTAGCTTCAAATCCTTAACATTAGCTTTGACCTCTGAGAAGTAAATGCCAAAAGTGAGTGGTCCAAGGTCTGAAGCCTAAGGTACACTGCTAGTGACAGTCTTTTTGGAGGTGGTAGAGCCAGTCACTCTACCTTTCTGGGTTTTGTTTATGATCTAATTTGCTATCCAATGAGTTACATAGGTATTAAAATTTAGCTGGGAGATTATCTATGATGCCTGAGTTTGTGATGGTGTTGAACACATTTGCAAAGTCTGTATATGCAGTATGTACTGTTTGCTTTAGTAACTTTTTCAAAGAAGTTGACCAGGTCATGTTGGCAGGACTTGTCCTTGATGAATCTGAACTGGGTTGGGTCAAGAGTCTGTAGGTTACCTATATCCATATATATATTAATTCCATAATGATCCTTTCCATAGCCTTACAGATGAGATTAGTCAGGGTTATGGGTCTGTAGTTACCCAGGTCTGTTGAAGCCCCACCTTTGGACAAGGGAATGTTGCTGTCCTCCATTCATCCTTCCCAAAGCTTATTTTGAGGATGATATTGAATAGTTTATGAAAGGAATCAGACAAGTCACATTTCTGACTGACCACTAGACAGCCTGGCATCATGTTATCTGGCCCCATAGAAATAGTGTTCTTGGCCTTAATTGTTCCTTAATTTGAACTCCTAAAACAGCTGCAAATCTGTTGTTGTTCACATTTTTATATCAATATAAATTCACCTCACACCATACCTCTTAACTTATTAACATAAAAAATCTGGGCAAAACCAAAAATAATGGGGTATAAAGCCTTAAAAATATGGACACGTGTTAAATATTGCTGTCATAAACTTAGAAAGTTGTTAGAGGTTGGAATAATAGTTAAGGTGTTTACCTTACAAACACACCGTGCAGGGTTTGATTCTCTCATCGGTAACCGTCTAGGCTTAAAATAGCCCACAAGAGTAGTTAGCTTAATACTAGTCGATGAACCTATTCCAGGGGTGATAGTTGTTGACTGAGAGTTCTTTTTTTTGGGATAAACTCTTGGCTGGGCTTCTAAGGGCCCCAGGGCCTCCTATGATATTATGTTATGTATTTTTCTGAAGGATATGAAGTCCAAACCTCAAATGCCTGTCATGATTTAGTGAATTCAACCCTTACTGATCTGCCACAAAAAATCCAGAAAACCACAAATTTTATGAAGAAAAGGACAAAAATATGAGGCAAAAATCTAAACATTTGAGACATATACCTCACACTAACTTGTAGTTAATGGTGTATGGGGGCAATTTCTGAAATCTTTTTCTATAACTAAACTTTTTTGGTTTAATAAACTGTCTTGTATAAAACCTTTGAATTCTTTCAAGTCTCTTTGTTTGAGCTTAAGTTGGGTTTGGCATAATAGTTAATGTCTTCACCTCCTACACCCAAAGTACAGGGTTTGATTCTGGCCTTCAGATGTTAGCTAGGCTTAAAATGGCCCTTCATGGCAGTTAGCCAAATATTCATCTATGAACCTATATTGTACAAACCCACTGATGCACAATATTCAGTATTAGGCCTTACCACTGATTTCTTATAACCACAAGTCAATTTTTTTTTTCTGAAATATCTATTCTTTGTCAGACATCACTCTCAGGTCCTGTATATACTACCACTTCTGCTAATAACATTGAATTTAACTCATTAAAAACTCCATATTCTTCATCCTACTCCATGTAGCCAAAGTGACCAGAAATCTCTGCACAGTATACTGATTTTTCAGATTTGTGACTATGGACCTAAACTTTGTTTTCTTCAAATTTGCTTACCTGTATATCATTTAAGAATGGAAAATCAGACATGAAGAAGGTAAATAAAATAGAGCCAAGCACAGACCCCTGTGGAACCCCAATTTCTAGGTTTCTAGATTCAGATATAACTTCTGTTATTTAAACACTACATATCCTATTCTGTAACCAGTGTCTGACTCATCTAACTGCGTAATCAGTATCAAACAAAACACTCCAGGTGTCTAAATGGGTCTCATAAGTTAAAGTATAAATCCACACAAGAAAACAAAACAGGGACTCGACCATCTAAAAGTTGTATTAAAAGCAGAAACAAGTAAAAACAGCAGAGCTTTCACGTTAGGACAACTCTTTTTCAATGCTAAAACAAAATAACTGTTCTGCTAACATTCACTGTATATTAACAAGCCTGTACCTTCTACCTAGTCATGTGACTAATGAGTAATTAACTAATGTAATACATTTAAAATTCTTCGTATTATAAATTAACATTATGAAGAACAAAGCAAGCCCAGTAAAACACACACACACAATCCACAGGAATTCTCTTCTAAGTTTCAAAATAGGGTTTAATACTAGTTTTAACATTTAATCCAGGTGGTTTATCCATCCTGAAGTATTAATCCATCTGTATTCTGCTACTTCAGTTTTAGTAGCTAAGTCTCCACCTCTTAGGTTATCATGCATCTTCTGTATAACCCTGAATTTAAGTATATGATATTTTCCCATAGTAGTAATATGTTTCCATAATGCATTAATATCCAGTTCTCTCCTTATTGCTGATAAATGTGATCATGTTCTTTCTTTTAATTTTTGGGTAGTTTTACCAATGTAAAAATGTTCACATTTAACACAATTTGCCAGGTAGACTATATTCTCTGTAGAACATGTAGCAAAAGTAGTAAAATTAAAGGTTTGTTTGGTAATAGGATGTGTAAAAGTGGTCTCAACATTAATACTACTACAATAAGAACAATTATGACATGGAATAGTTCCCTTGGTACTAAAATTAGATGTCTGAGGGTTCTCAAATACCAAAGTTTTATAACATAGCTGTAGTTTCAGATTTCTCTTCTTACTAAAGGTAAAAGATGGCTTATGCCCTATTAATGTCTTAATCTCAGGGTTAGATTATAATATCTTCCAATTCTTACATATTACATTTTTAATTAATGAGCTATGTCTATAATATTTCATGATATATCTAATAGTGTTATCAGTATGCTTACTGCTTATGGGCCTCGTCCTTCTATCTAAAAACAATGGTTTGGCAAAGGTGTCACGTCCTTCAAGTATAGTTTGCTTGGTTTTATCTGTAAGTGACTTGTCATAGCCCCTTGAAATTTCTAGACATGTCAGACAGTTCTGATGAGAAATATTCAGTATTAGTAATATACCTACTAGCTCTAGTAAATTGGCTGTTTGTCACGCTTCCGTTTAAGTACTTAGAATGCATACTATCAGTGCAAAAATCTAGTGGTTTGGACATTCTGTGTATAGTAGTGTCAGTATTGCCCTCATTAAGTAATAGGGTTACATTCAAAAATTCTATTTCCTTATCAGAATATTTTAAATCAAAAGTAAGAAAATCTATCATATTTTGTAGTTCTGCAACAAATATTTTCAGTTCATTAGCATTGCCTGCCCAGATTAAAAAAAATATCATCAAAACATACAGAATGTTTTAGATACTAATTTTTTATAAACAGATGTCTGACCATCCATATAAACGTATTTCTCTTTCCAATTAGCAAGAACTAAGTTTGCATAAGTATTAGCAAATGGGGTGCCCATCGCAACCCCCAGGTGCTGATGAAAAAATTATTGGTTGAATATGAAAACATTATTATTCAAAACAATATCAAGTATTCTGCAAAATAACTCAATCTTAGTTTCTGTAAATTTACTAAGAGTACATAGAAATTTTCTTATTGATTATATTCCATATTCATTTGGGATTACAGTAAATAACGATTTGATGTCTAAAGTCACAAAAGTAAAATTACTAGTTAGATTTGGCATACCTAAATACCTTTCTAAAAGTAAAAGTAAGACTGGAACCAAGGTAAACACCACTAATAAACAAAACAGACTCTGGTAAATGGCTCCAAGTCTGATAACACACCACAAAAAAATACCAGCAGGAACAGCTGTATACCTTAAGTTTTTATTCCACAGAATTTAGCGCTTTCGTATTACTAGAAGACTTCATCAGAATGATGGTCCAGGGTCTGTTACCTTTCTAAAAGTATCCAAATTCAAAATGGTCACCCTGCAGATGATTCTACCCTTTCTTCCGGACAACTGTTCCATGGTGACTTTTACATCTGAAAGATACTTGTTATCACATGCCAGTTACTTTCAACTTAAAGTTAAACCTACAAATGTCATATCTCACACCCTCACAAAGAAAAGTCTTCCTAAGGTGAATGATGGACACAGAAAAAGTATAGCTTTTCAACCAGACTCCATAGATCTGATTGTTCAGAACATTTTCAGGGATTTCTCTTTTCAAGAAGCAGCCATCGCAAGAGAATTTCTGAAAATTCTTGGCATAATGGTAGAAATAATCCTATTGAGACTATGATCCAAATTTCACATGAGCAAATTTCAGTGGTACTTAAAAAATGTTGTTGGACCCAGAAACTACTTCTCTTGGAGTTCCAGGTACCAGTACTGGATTTTGTAAAATGAGAGTTATGGTGCTGGATGGATCAGATGTGTGTCACTCCAGACCTACCATTCTGCCAGACCCCAGTTCAGTCAGTCCATGCTAACAGGTCAGATTTTGCATGGTGAACAGTACACAGGGGAGTTCAACTGCAAGGCTAATGGCATTCATTGGATCCTACAAAACACATTAACATCAAAGAAATGTTGGCAGAGATTCAGACTTTAAAAGTTATTCAACACTTAGGGTCTCTAGGTCCCCTTTTATTGGTTACACACTAAGCCACTGTCTTGTGGTACCTGAATAAACAACGGGGTACAAGATCATACCTTTTTTTTTTGCTGGTTGGCAATGATGGCGTGAGATCTAGCCTTACAGCATTATCTGATATTTCAGGCCTCATAACCTTCTGTCCAACATAGTGCCAGACAGACTAAGTAGATCTCAGACTGACCCTCACAAGTGGAAAATTGGAACAGAGATCTACCTGGATTTGGTCCAGGTGTGGGGAACACTTCAAATAGATCTTTACTTGAAAAGCTTACCCAGACTGTGCTACAACTTTGCTGTGAGGGAAAGGTTAATTTTTGCTTTCTTGTACTTTGTATTAGTTTGTCACCTGCTATTTTGTATATTGTGATTTGTTTTCTTTACACTGTGTTTTACTTGTATTCTTTTTTTAATTACATATTTAAACTAAAAAAAGAGACCACCGCTGTGTCTCTTGTGAGTCACACAGAAATTAAGTTTTTCCTCACCCTGGTGCTGTTGTTTTTTTAAACTCAACTGTATTTCTAGTTGCTTGCCCCTTATGCTCATTTGACTATTTATCTCCTTCCCTCTCCCCTTTCATTGTCGTTTGCTCGTAAGCACAAAACTATTATTTTGTGAAATTACTTCACTTCAACTGTTAAAATTTTATTGGCCATCCCACTGTATTCAATAGAACCAGAATACAAAGTGCCCACCCCCTTCTGATCTGTCTTGCTCTTTTAAAATTAGTGGCTCTCCACTTAGATAGCTAAAGCTTAGGTTACACCCTCTTTCATATCTAACTGCTTAGTGAAAACTGCAAGTCTTAGAATATTAAGCCATTTTATCTTTAAAATCTGCAACATCTACTCCAAGACCACCAATTATTGGAGAGCTCACATTCTGCCTCTCATTAGTCATCTTGGGATTAGTGCTTCAGTTTTCCTCCTGGCGATAGAAGGAGCACAGGGACATTATTTCCTGGATACTGCTGATCACTGGAAAGCCTAATAACTGCTTCATTGGTACCAGCTTGGAATTTTTGCTTATATTTTGCTCGTATTGCGAGAAGCAGCAGAGTGCATTGATTCCTGATGGTTTCTTATTGGGCAGTGAATGTCTGTGCTTTTTAAGTTCCTGATTGGTCTGGTTGCTATTCAAGGCATCTACCACGAAAAGGCTTCAACAAGCCTACAGACCATTGCATCATCTGGGACAAGACTGTGGAATACCAGCCAGGCTGTGGCCTGTTTCTTATCTTGGGATTGGTGCTAACATTTTGTTTTTGGTGAGAGAAGAAGCAAAGGAGTATTGTATCCCAGCAGAGTGAAGCTGTGGTGAGACCAGCACTAGCAGTAGCCATTCATGTGATTCTCCTGTTTTCATCATTCTTTGCAAGCTAATTCTTTCTTTTCAGTAAGTACTGCTCGATTTGTTTCTAACTTCTTCAGATATCTGCCTAAATACTTCATCCATAAATCATCAGGGTCTACTTATTTGTTTCCCCTCAAGTGTTTTGCAGTGCCGTATGGAGACACAGACACCTTGGGTGACATTTTTTCCTGTAAAATCACAATCAAACTTTTATCAATACCTAGTTACACACAGGACAACTGGTTTGCAGTGACAAGCACTGACCCCAGAGTTGCAAACCGGATATTCCTGACATTGCTCTATATTCACTCCAACTGTCTAAACATTAACAAGGGTCTCTTGCCTTGTATATGAACTTTCCCACTATCTGATTTACCAGCTTTGTGTTGATATGGACATCCTGAGGCAATGTAGAAATTGCCTAATGTTTACTGACAACTAATTCTCAATCATTCTCAAACAAACTGATATGGTATGTGAGAGATGAATTTATACAATGTCACTGGAGGCAAAGCTCTCACATAAAAGTACTCCTAATGTTATAAGGCTGTCATTAGTACACACGCTACAGCCATCACACACAATTCATAGCAGACACAAAGACCTCCTAGACGAAGTACATGTAACAAATGCCCTCAGCAGCCCTGAACAGACTCTTTCAAAAGAACGCCCACGTCTGGAGCCTCTACTCCTAAGACCATAAGGCAAGCCACCACACAGTCCAAGATTATGGTCATTGGAGACTCCATTATGAGGCACACACTGATGTCCCTCTCTCCAGGCTGAGTAAGGGGAAAGTCACAGTCAGTTGCTTATCATGGGCTAGGATCCGCCACATTACACATGCACTCAGGTCATTGGACCACAAGTACCAGTATGAGTCTGTCATAGTCCAGGTGAGTATAAATGATCTTTGACATACCTCTCTAGACTGTATAAAGAGAGACATTATGAAGGTCTTTGAATGCGTGTCCCAGGCTGGTATGAGCCTAGCACTGAGCAGCATTTTACCTTCTACAAGGATGGTGCCACAATACAAGCAAAAGATGGCTGACTTTAATTGGTTTAGTTTCTGGTGTCATTCTAAGGGGATGCAGTATTTGTCAGCATGGAAGTAGACGGCCAACTTACCATGCTGCTTTGCCAGGGATGGTCTGCACCTCTCCCCTCTAGCCTTTGGAATATTAGCTAAAACATTGTCTCCCCCCCCCCCCCCCCGTCATGCCTTTTTTAGGCAGTGCCAGACTGGAGAAAATCTAAAGGTATTACTGCTCAGTGCTAGGAGTCTAAACAAAAAAAAAAAAAACTCCACTCCCTAGAAGCTCTCTTCACCCTAGAGAATGCTGACATCTGTGCAATTAATGAGACATGGTTTAAAGCCATGGACAGCACACCAACAGTGCAAGTTTATAATGCCTGTCACACATTTGACCAGCTACTACACAGACAGAGATTAAAGGTGGAGGTATCTCGATTTACACTAAAAATAAATATACCTCAAGGCTGGTCAAACAGAATAATGCACTTAAGTTTTCTCGATGTTCAAATCACTACAGGCTAAATACAATACCACTTCCTTGCAAGCTATAGGTCCCCCTCTGTGACCCAGGAAACCCATACCATGTATTTAAACTTATTGGAAACACTCACCATACAACCCAATATCATATTCATGAGCGACTTTAATTACCCCACTATTAACTGGGAATCCTATAGGACACTAAATGTACAGACACAGAGATTCCTGGAGTTTGTATACACAAATTCCCTGGACCAGATTTTCAATGCACCAACCAGCTGTGCAGCCATATGGGATCTTGTCCTGACTAATATGAGAGAGTGCTGCACACCCCCTAGTGTAATGTTTTCTCTGGTAAAGTCAGACCACAAAATGGTCTCCATTGAAGTAAAAATAAAACCTGGAACCCCGGTTAAAACTGGAATATTCAGGAACTGCTCTAAGGCAAACATCCTGCTATTAACTGATAACCTGGCAAAATTTCAAGCCCATATAAACCCCGAGAGCACTGCTGCTTATGCAGATCTGTTCACAGAACCCTATACAAGCATGTTTATAGCTGCATAGAGGCAGCTGTACCCACCAGGGAGCAGTACAGAACTAACTTAAAAAACAAGCCGCCATGGTGGAATCACAAACTCAGTAGACCGTATAACAGAAAGAAGATAATCATGGCAAAAATTAGAAGGTGCAGCACCCAGCTGGATAAAAGCATTCTTCAAACTAAATAACTCAGAGGACAAATAAAGTCTGCCAAAGCCAAATTTAAGGTAAATTTGGCCTCCCAGGCCAAGGACTACTACAAGGCATTCCTTAGCTATATCTGCAACCTCAAAGGCAGTATATAATTGTGTGCAGCTGTCTTTGTAAATGGAGCCACCTGTACTGATCCAGAAGATATAGCAAACCTACTGGCCAACAAATTCATCTCCAGCTATACCCCTCTCTTATCCTCATCCTTCCCTCAGGAAATAGCATCAAATATAAGTCCTCCTACTATCAGTAGCAAACAAGTTCTTAATGCTGTCTCTAAGACAATATCCCATGATGCCTTCTAAATAGCGTAAAACATAACCTATCAGGCTCCTCTGGAATTGCTATTTATCTGTAGCCTTCAAACAGGCTTTGTGCCTCATGAATGAAGAGCAGCAACAGTCATTTCTCTGCTTAAAGGTGGGTTATCAACAGACCCTGGAAACTACAAACCCATAAGTCTCACTAGTCTCATATGCAAAGTCATGGAAAGAATTATGGAAATGATCAATAATGACATGGTAAACATCCAGACACTGAATGCAACCCAATTTGGTTTTGTCAAGGGCAGGTCATGCCTATACTCAGTCTGGTGGACCTCTTTGAGAAGGTCACCAAAGCAATGGATGAGGGCACAATGGTTCACACTGCCTGCCTTGACCTGGCCAAGGCATTTGACACAATACCCCACTCTGGCATTAACAAACTCAAGAGGTTAGATACTAATCCTTATGTTACCTGGTGGATAGCCAACTGGCTAACAGACAAGACCCAGGAATTAGAATTTGAGTCCAGTCACAAGTGGAATCCCTCAGGCATCAGTCCTGGAACTGCTCTTTCTTGATATTTACTTCTCTGAAGTCAGGGCCAATGTCATTGGCCTCTGGCTAACTAAATTTGGTGGAGATGATTGCAAATTAGGACCTGTCATTGAATCCCACACTGACACAGATGTTCTCCAGGAAGGGCTGACACAGACAAACTGGTGTCAGAGCCATGAACTGAAACTAAATGTGAAGAAATGCATAATAGTATCCTTCGGGAAGTCATCCACCCTTGTTAATTATCATGTTGACAACACACCCCTAAAAGCTGACCCAGTAGTCAGGGCCTTGGGGACACACACAGACAATAATCTAGCCCTTGACCATCACGTCTACAATAGTGACAAACTCATTCTGTGTTGCACAACTTATAAACAAAGGTATGGGATCTAGGTCCAAGAAAGTCATTGTTCCACTGTATTTGACATTCATCACACCTGCTATTGAGTACAATGCTCCTTTTGTTATGTACCTAACCAGGCATATCCAACAAATGGAATGTCCACATAGGTTCCTCACTAAAAGAATACAGGGCATAAGTAACATGTTCTCTGCAGACAGCCTCAAGGCCCAATCCCTGTATTCTGGCTCCTACAGGCTGTTAAGGGGAGATCTATGCCTGGCATACAAGGCATTGTCAGACCCCACTCTGATGGACCTCCTGCATATCCGCAAAACAAGCGGCACCAGAATTACCCATTCTGAAGACTTAAACCTTGCCTATGATGTAAATAGGACCTGATGGAGAGACAGTTATGTATTCCAGAGACTACCCTGTCTCTGGAACAGGCTCCCCATCCATGTGAAGCAGCGTTCCTCCCTAACCCATTTCAAATGTAACTTGGACAATTAGATGGGGAACAGAAATTCATCTCTGGTTTGGCACCTATGTCTCTAACGGACACAAACAGCCAAATGGTTCCTATCCCAGGCCCCTGATTATAAATGTTTCATCTCCTGAGTCCCTGCTTACACTTATAGAGGGAACCAGAACTTGCCAGATGTGTGGGATGCATGGCTAGGCTTAAAAAGGCCCTTGTGGTTGTTGGCCTAGTAAACACCTATGAACCAATGTTCACCTCCTTTTAAAATGGATAGTTGGAAAAAGTCTGTTTGAAACATCCTTACAGCCATGCTTGGAGGACAGAAGCATTCCTGGATGGGAATATTCCTTTATAGATTTCCAGCAATACCCAAGGTACTTCTGAATATTCTGCAATAATTACTAAAGGTCATTGTGGTGATCCCTCCTTTGGCCCAGATGAAGATGGTTCTCCCTCTTAATGAAGTTTACCAAGGTCAATTGCCAGAAGCTTCCTCGCAATCTGGATCTGCTCACACAATGTCAGTGCAACTGGTACACTCTCATGCAAAGCAATTGCTACTGACAGGCTGGATGATTTTATCTTGATATCCTTTAGGCACTTGTTCCATGAGGATGTGTTTCAGGTAGGCAAGAAAACCTGCAACTAGAAAATATTTATAAATATATTTACCATTGGAAGAGGTTTTCTAGGTGGTGCCAAACCAATATCAGAGGATCCTGTATGGTGTTTACTCTTCTGGTTTTGAAGTATGGCTTCTCTTATGTATTTTTCAAGGTGCATCTTTCAGACATCTCTGCTTGCCCAGCCCATGGATCCCCCCTCTTTTATCTCTTTTTGTGGTTAAACAGTTTGAGGCCCCTTGGATGCAAATTTCTCTTCTTTGGGATACCAACTTTGTTTTTGAAAAATTGGCCTTATTTTCTTTTGGACATGCCTTTTGGGTTGATTTGATGTTTATCACCTAGAAAACTGTTTTGCTTATTGCACTAACATGTGGAAAGCGAGTTTCTCAACTATGAGCTCTCATGGTGGGCCAACCTTATCTTATTTTCCACAAGACAGGGTTGTTCTTCACACAAATCCTTCTTTCACGCCAAAAGTTTCTGAATTTACCCTGAATCGAACTATCAGTCTCCCAGTTCTCTTTCCATAACCTTAAAACAAAGGATAGAAGATTCTGCATATCTTGGATGTGCACAGGCATCTTAGGTTCTACCTTGGCAGATCTAACCTCTTCAGAAAAGCTGAACAGCTGTTTATTTCCTGTTCTTTGGCTAAGATGGGTCTCAACCTGTTTCTAAGAAGCAAACAATTGCTCACTGTTTGTCTTCTTCTTTCTGTTACTCCCACCACAGTAAATCTATCCCAGGTAAGATTGAGACACATTCCATAGGAGCCTTATACTCTTTGATGGCATATTTGAAAGGAATAGTCGTTAGAAACATTCTAGAGGCAGGAACATGTTTCCCTGTTCATACCATTACAAAACACTACAAACTGGATTTTTTCCTTAATTCCAGAGCAGGCTTTGTAAGCACCATTATTCAGAGGCTGCTGATTCCTTTTCCTTCCTCCTCCTTAAGCTTTGAGAATCTACCCATTTACCACTGAGACTGTGTGAATGATGAACATAGTGTAGTTGTGTAAGTCCTTCTTAACTGTAACAGTAGATGTTCAAATTTGACACTCACTCAGTGGCAGCACTCACCTACCATCTCACTTATGTTGTATATAATTCAATGATATCCAATCTTGTGCTGTTGGTTGACTTTGATCATTTGTGTTGGTGTTTTAAAGTGTATATTGGTTGGTTGGTTTCAGGCAGTTCTTTCATGTGGTCCTTATTGTGCTGTCCTACTTGGCATTAAAAGCCTGAATAACTGACTTTCTGTGATAGGGGTTTGGCTTCCCTGGGTGGAAGGGGCTTAGCCAGTCCCCTATCACAGAGTTAGAGGAGGGGATTATGAGCTCTGGAAAGCTGCCAGGATAAGAGTTTGTGCAGGAATTGGAACCTATACGCCACTGAGGCAGTGTAGAATTCGAACATCTACTATTACAGTTACATAGAGCTTGCACAGCTGTACTTGCCCTACTGCTCCATCTGTTGTCCAAACCACTAATCAAACCTGGGTTGACTGGGCCATAGTCGGTTCTTAATCTGTCTTCACCACCACATGCGGCTGCACTCATCAGTATTGACCAATTTCAGGCTCAGACTTGGTGAATTATAAGACATTTCACAAACCAAAAAAATACAGAAATGTAGGTAGATGGTTAAAAGCTGTATATGCACATTATAGTAAACAAGTATAGTGTACAATATTTACATTAGTTTCTAAATTGGGTCAATCTTCAGTAATTCTATGAGAGGAGAAGAGAAGTGGAAAAACAATAGGGATATTGTGTTAAGTGATATATCCTGTGTTAAAGCAGTAACATTTGGCTTCAATGAACAGCTGCTTTTTGAGTTGTATTCTGAATTTGGAGTAAGTGCTGATTTCCTTTAGGATGCTGAGGAGGGCTTGCCAAAAAGTAGGTGCCTGAGGAGCATGCATGTGCAATGCTGTGGAGTTTGGTTCCAGGTGTAATGAGAGTCTGTGTGGCTTGTGAGTAGTGACTTGTGTTATATGAGGAGTTTTTTTTTTATATAACATTTAGCTGCAAGGTGAGTAAATGACTGGAGATGAAGATATGGGATCCTAACAGTAGATTTGATCTTTGTTTTTTAAGTAGCCATTTTTTTTCTTCTATAGTGACATAGTGATGATCACAGAGGAGTGAATCTGTAATGAATTGGTGAATGGTGGAGACTGTCTGGAGAGTAGTGGTGTTTTTCTTGGATGTGAAAATTGATGGTCCATATTCTAGTTGAGAGAGGAAAATTCTGTTTGCTGATGGCTGGTCTGGCTGTTTAAAATAGAGAGATCTTTTTGGCCCAGAAGAGGAGGAAGTTTATTTTTCTCTCACTCTCTCTATTTGGAAATAAAAGTTGAGACTGATCAAGCCGTGATCCAAGGTATTTTACAATGGAGATTTTTTTTTCTGTGGTATTGTTGTGCAAGTCATATAGTTAGAGTCAGGTTCTTGGTGAATTTTTTGTGGAGTTCCAGAAAACATAGTTTTGGTCTTTGAGGGATTGAGAATTAGTTTATGGTTAATGAACCATTGGTAGAGATCATATAAGTCTGACTGGAGCTGCGATTGAATGTTGGTGCAAGGTTGACTTGATCAGTAAATGACCATGTTTTCTACATAAAGAATGAGTGAGAAATGGGGAAGGTCACAATGAAGTTTGTAAATTAATATGGAGAAAAGGATGGAGCAAGAATTTATCCTTGTGGTACACCATTGATGATAGGAGGAGATTCTGATTGGGCGGATTCTATTTTAACTCTGAAATATCTGTCATTGAGAAAGTTTTTTAACCAGGGAATGTTGTCTGCGCTGATACCAGTTTAATTTAGTTTGTTTTGGAGAAGATGTCAGTGACGTAAAATGCCTTTGTATGGTGTATAGGGCACCTGTAAGGTGGCATCTATCAGTGTTTTGCATGATGTCTTTAGTTAGGAACCAATGTGCTGTCATTATACTTTTTCCACGCCAAAATCCATGCTGTTTGGAGAAGAGCAGGTGGTACTGTTGGATGTAGTGAGAGAGTTGAGTATAGACTTTTTTTCTAGAAGCTTGCACAGAGTTGAGAGGATGGATATTGGTCAAATGTGAGAATTATCTTTTGGGTTGGTTTGCTTTGGGAGGGGAATAATTAAAGCAGTTTTCCAAATCTGTGGCATGGTGTTTTTGTGAGACATAGATTAAATATATAGGTAAGGGGAGAGCATAGTTGATCTTTGCAGTGATATGTGAACTAGGGGTTTATGTTGTCAGATCCAGGAGTGGTATCAATGAAAACATTTTCATGTAGAATAGAGACTTCTTTTGGATTTATGCATTTGAAATGGAAGAGTGGGATGAATAGTGGTGTAATTCATTAGCTGTGGAGGGTGTAGAGTTTATTGACGGGACATTGCTACATTCTTTAAAGAAATCTTCTGGGGAATATTTTGCTGTGTCACATTGAATGGTGTGTGAGGAGATTGTGTCAGGTTTTTCTTCATATAAAAAGGTCAACTTCATTCCAGAAGTAGAAAAAAAGAAAAAAGAAAACTTCATTCCTAAAGTGTTTGGGGAATATAAGAGTGTAATGTGTTTCTTTGTTTGGAGATTGCCTTTGTGCTTTTAGATAGACTGCTTAGGTTATAAAAAGTTATAAAAGAGGCTCAATTCTCAGTTCTGGGATAGAGAATTGCTTCCATTTTTGCCACTCCTTGTGACTTAGAATGAGTGGATGTTTTTATTCTGTGAATAGCCTCTGATGTCCCTTCTCTGAGCCAGTGATCAAGAAGTCTCTATCCTCACCCCGGACACTGGTGCGGGAAGTTGACTTGGAACAAAATGGATACACACAGTATTTTCAGGTGCATCTCTCTGCACCAAGAACAATTTCCCTTAGGAGCACACAGGGAACACACTCCCATCATGGGGCTGGGTTTCTGCCTATCTCTCACCAGGCATCAAATAAGACCACCACACTGTCCACAGCAGTAGAACTGAGTCCTCAGCTGAGTGTTCCAAGCTGTCCTCCACCACTTTGTCTGTGAAGCTAATGCTCTGTGTCCCTGCTCCAAGTAGTTGATATATACACTCTTTGAGATTTGATTTTTACACACACACGCACACACCCTGGGAAAGGCTGGCACAGATTCACCAGCTATGCCTCCCTCTGCCTAGACTATAAGATGGATACTGCCACCAGAACACTTCAAAGCCAGCTGCTGTAAGGCTGTTACAAGGGTACCTAATTATACTGAATAAAATTAATACTAATAAAAATGGTAGTGTTTGACCAATGCAGCTAGGCTTTCAGGAGAGACCACAGTGTCACTACATAAATGTAAGTACTCTCACAGGTTAAACTATTCTCTAAAAGATCAGCCACAATGAAAAGTTTAAATATATTTAATGATAAATAATAAAAGATAATGAAAATACTAAATATATATTTACAGTAAACACCAGAGTTTCAGTCACAGGAAATCTTAAAAATAACACAGATGGAAAGGTTCACACAGATGCAGAAAAACAATACTTAACTAATCTCACTGTGTTTTCCTGACTGATCTAAATAATTACTGTCCCCTAGTTAACTTACTAGATCAAGGTAAGATGAAGTGAATGAGTGGTCCTTGTCATGTTTCAAAAACAGACTGCCCTGAGACTTCTGCCTCATCTAGTATTAAAACATCATTTCAATGCTGGATTACAGAATGACATCACTTGCATATCTGGCCATCTGACTTCTGGTTCCCACATTACCCCCTTTACCAGAAACTGAACCAGAATCTAGCGCTTGTCATAATACACAAACACACAGCTTTGCTAAGATGTGTTACAGCATCTGGAAGGTATGAAACCATTTCAGAAACTTCCACCCCTCCAGGGTAACAATTAGTTCACCCCTAAGGATGATACAGTAGGATTCCTAGTCCTGGTTTTCACAGACATTTTGTCTCTAGCTGTGTTCAGAATTGTACGATACAATATCTTTGGCCTAAACCAGGTAATTTGATTTCAGACTATTTTTCAATGTTAGCTGGACTGAGATTAACCTCTTCTCTTCCAGTATCCTGTTACAGTATATTCATTTCAGCAGTTACAATACAGTCTGACATACAGGTGTATTTTTTTCTGTCCATCAGGACCCACTGTTGGTACATTTTTAACACAACATCTGTACAAATCAGCTTGATATACAAATTATATATAATTCTTTACAAAACTCAAGCTAGCTATGTTGGTATATGTTACAAATCCACTGCCGTAGTTTTCCTGGCATAGCTGGCAATACTTCACATCATCATATACATATAGCCATTTGATTTTAGTGGGTTTATAATGCCTGTGGATAAGTGGGAAGAATTTGTCTTGTAGATGAAGAAGAAAGTTGGTTAGACTTTTTGCTGCTTTATTGTGGTCAGTAAAGGAGAATATATGGTCCATTTTAAGGGGTGTGAGAAGAAATAGAATTGTTTCTAAAGGCTTTTAATGTTGGAGTAGTTTTATACAGTTGTTGATGTAAAAGTGATTGGACCATGGCCACTTAAGGATGGTGCGAGAATGCTTATATTGCTTATATTGGAGATGGAGTCTGGTATGTTATAGTAATGAGGATGAGTAGGGAGTGTTTGTTTGCTCTGAAGTTGCATCTTATTGGTACTTTTGTAAGTTAAAGGAGATGTAGGTCTGCTAGGAAAGTAACCATATTGAATGAAAATCAGCCAAGATAATTAAAGTCACTTAATGATTCATAGGTTCATAGATTATTACTAGGCTAACTCCCCATGTGGGTCATTTTAAGCCTAGCCAACTACCCCATGTGAGAATCAAACCCTGCATCTTGTGTTTGCAAGTTAAACACCTTAACCATTATGCCAAACTCCCACCTTATTATGTTTAGTACAGCTATTCAAAATGTTAATAATGAGTAATTTGAATTTGTTTAGGGAAGAAGGGATTGACAGGCGGTAGTGAGCAGTAGTAGTTTACTTTTATAAGAAATTTTAGGAGAACCCAGTTAGCTCTGGAGTCTGAACAAGAATTTCCTCGGGCAATGACTTTTATGCTTAGGTTATTTTTGTATGTAATAAGAATCTCTCCACCAGATTGTTTACCTGGCCTAGCATCTTTGACATTTCCAGGAGGGTAGAAAGTGCTGGAGGAGTGTTTGACTCATGGCCTTGTGATTGCTAGAATGTCTGGGCGGTGCTAAGAGATAAATCACTTATGTGGTCTAGATTGTTATTGATGCTGTTGGTATTGAGGAGGGTGCAGGCCAGTGTAGAAATCAAATGGTTTTGTTGTTGAGGAAAGGAAGTTTTTGGGTATGGGTTGGGTTCAGGGTTCCTCTTTGGGAAGAGTGTAAAGATTATGTAAAGCTGAAACTTTTTTGTAGTTTAAAAAGCAGCTGTATCTTTTTTTGTACTGTAATACTTTTCCATGTGCTTGAAAACCATCATCCCTGCCATTGAAGGGCACATTTGTTCCCAGAAGGCAAAATCCTGTCATGGAAAGCCATCATCCAAAGAACTATTAAGGCGGTTTTCTATTCATAAATGTATAATACGCTATCAGTACTATTGCCTGTATACTTATCTTGGAAAATTTCTTGTTGAGCCTTCACTAAAAATGGGCCAAAAAACAAGTTGGATAACCCAGTCAGCAAAACATACATGCATGAACTGATATCCCTATTTCACTTGTTCTGTCAATGTCCTTAATAGTAAACTCACAGCTGGGGTTTGCAAGTAAGTTGTGAAAGATGCTGCATTACTCCAAGACCCCCCTCTCTCAGAGAGCTTGTTTGTCCTCATGTGGAGGCAGGCATTTGCATAATTGCTGTTTTGTTTTTTGGTTTCAGGTCTTCAGCTGTTAAGGTACAGATGCCTCAGCTGTATAAATTACTTTACACTTTTATTCAGCTTGATGTTTTTCTCTCTCTAAGCTTTTTAACAGCTTGGTAACCTTCATTTACATCATGATCTTCTCTGATTTGATCCTGTACAGGTACGTCATAGTTTATATTGCCATCACCATCTTCTTCTTCTTCTTTCGGCTTTTCCCGGTTAGGGGTCGCCACAGCGGATCACCTTGTCCGCACATTGAATGGCAGTGGAGTTTTACGGTGTCGAGTTGCCAGCCCGGCGCCCAACCTTCCACAGAAGGCACACTCACATGCACACCTAGGGCCAATTTAGAGTGTCCAATCCACCTGCAGCATGTCTTTGGGATGTGGGAGGAAACCAGAGCACCCGGAGGAAACCCACGCGACCACAGGGAGGACATGCAGACTCTGCACAGAAGGCACCCCAGCCGAGGATCGAACCGGAGAACCTCTTGCTGTGAGGCAGCAATGCTAACCACTGCACCACCGTGGCCGCCCATATTGCCATCACCATCATTCCTGTTAATTGTCTGTGAAACAGTTTTCTAACACACTTCAGGCACTGAAACAATCATCAAATGAAAGAAGTTTTAGAAATCTTTAGCTTCCAAAATGTGAATTAAAGTACACAGCTTGTAACTTTCTCATCATGTCTTATTTATCAAAACCCTTGATTTACATCAAACACTGAAAAAGAAGTACATTGCCTGCTGGTATGGTCATCCTCACTTTTTCAGTTGTACATAGGCCTTAGTGTTGTCTTTTCATGGCTTCTTAAAGGTATAAGGGATTGTCTTTGCAATTGTCATTTGCAGCTGTTTCTATCCTGTCCACGACGAGCATTGATATTGTCACTACTCTCATAGCCTAATCCACAAATGTTTCCACCTGCAAAGTTCTCATTTGGCTTCCTAAGGGCTGTAAAATTGTGGGGCCAACCATCTGGATCAGCAAAGAATAGTTAATTTTCTCAATCAGAAATAAAATAATTAGGCACATACTACTGCTTACGGAATTCAAAAAATGGGCTAGTATCACCTATTTAGCATTATTAATTGTCTTAGGCTGTGGGAACCCCACTTTCTGCTGCTTCCTGAATATGATGAGCAGTGTTTTTGGTTAATGCTTCATTCAGCAGATATATTACCTAGTTTAACAGGCATTTACTATGCTACATCACAGTGAAACACTGCAAACTTGTTCCATTTTTATTTTTAACTCTTACTATATTTGGCCGGCTTAATCACATTCTGGATCTGTTTTGGGATCTTAACTTTGTGTGTGTCATACCTCTCAATCTTCAGATGAGAGAATTGGGACAAAGGACCTTAAAGTCAGGGACATCTAATTAACATAATATATGCATATTTAAATAAGCATGTTAATGAACACACCCACACACATTCAATCACAAAGACCAGGGCATCATTTTAGAGCCAGGGTTGTTGTATCTTTCGGCTTTTCCCAGTTAGGGGTCGCCACAGCGGAACTCCGGTCTGCTAATGATTGGCAGTAGATTTTTACGTGCCAAGTTGACAGCCCTGACGCACAACCTTCAACGAAGGTACGCCCATTCACGCATGTCTCCACACAGAAGATGCTCTAGCTGAGAATCGAACAGGATAATACAAATACATATACACACACACACACACACAATTACAAACAGTTTTGTCTTCCTATCTTCTGCCACTTCTGCACTTCTTAAATCCAAGCATCACCATAGTTCACTCTATTCTCTCTCCAGGTTTCTGTTATGGGTGCAGCAGCTACACTAACTAAATAAGTTCAGGCTAAGAATCTCCCACTGAAAGTTGTTGTATCTTTCGGCTTTTCCTGCTTAGGGGTCACCACAGCAGAACTGCGGTCCGCTAATGATTGGCAGTAGATTTTTATGTGCAGAGTTGCCAGTTTAAAATAAAATCCAGCCCATGGCACAACCACAAGTCTTTTCGTTATTGTAGTGGAACTGCACAAGCAACCTCAGACCTTCCGTGAATAATTCCTGCAGTAGTTCTTCTTGGGAGTGCAACCCACATTTCCTCCAGCAATCAGTAATGGCAGCGACACTCTCGGCTCCAAAATCTGACTTCACTCTCCATGGCCAACAGCCCAAAACTGTTTTCATAGCTCTCCTCAAGTTTCAGCACAGTAGAAGTCTTCAGAGCTTGATCTAGCAGTCCCTCATTCAGTATATAGTCTTTGTACAGTGTCTTGATGAGTGCAGTCCTTTTCCTTCCAGAAATGGTCAACTATGAACAAGCAACTTCTACAATGCTTAATATGCAGACTAGGTGGACCTAATTGAAAACAAGAGCCATCTAAAGTCTGCTGCCATGTACTTAAGCAGTAAACAAAATGAAACAAAAACAAGAAACTGGCCAGTGCCGCATGCAAATTAGATGCAGTAAAGCCGCTCTTTAATTGCCTAAAACATCTACAGCCGGAACAGAGGTCACTTTACCCAAATCTCCGGTACACAAGTACCCAAATCGGACAGTCTGTTATTAAAGCTTAAAAACATGTGCTTCCAGAAAACTTGGGAAATTTGAGAGGCGTGGTGTGTGTATGTGTGTGCTCAGAGTAACTCGCACCAATGCATGTGTGACTTTTGCTTTATACCATACACATTCCTGTATTTACCTTGTACCACTCTTATCTGTAATGTAACTTCTGTTCTATATTTAGTCATAAAACATGCAGTTTAGACTCCCACATTTCTAGTGTAACTCCATTTCTGCAGCTTCACACCTATCCCATGCAGTCCAACCTTGTCTCCCATTTACATTTCAAAGCTAACAGTGTAGCTTAATTGTAATACCTTCTTAACAATATCCCCCTTTCTTTCCTGTTCATAACAAGCAGTAGTGTGGTCACTTGTCACACTGCCTAGTAATTTTTTTTTTATTAACAATTATTTATTCCCACCCTTCCAAGATGGCTGCACACTAATCAACAGCATCATTTCAGCTCTCCGAGTGTGAAAAAAGAAACTGAGAGACAGAGGCAAGTAACTGCCAGATTTAGTAAATTCATTTACTAGTTAGTAAGTACACTGCCTGGATGCCAGCAAAGAAAAACCTTAGAGTGCCTGAAAGAAAATCGACTGGAAAAGGTGAATAGAAAACACAGATTGGGAAGAATCCTGCAGCTTTTAACCAAAACGCAGTTCAAGATCCATCTTTGATGCAAGACATGGCTTCCATTAATTTAGAAGAAAAAATATATTGGATGTACTCAGAGTTCATTAATATAAACAAGACACTGAAGACGTATAGCAACTCAAATAACAAAAGTCTGGAAAACATGGAAGAAGCTTTAAACAGTTATTCAGATGAACTGCTAAAACTGCAAAAATCAGAGGCTGAAATGACGAAAAGGCTCGCTGATTACAACGCTGCTGAAACAGAACCATTTCAAACAGTGGGACAGTTGGAGGACAGCGCACATAGGGAAAATGGAAGATCTTCTGCTGTACCAGAGAAAATGGAAGGAACAGACTGTTAATTTTGGTAAAGCAAAAATAAGCAAAGGAACTGGTATTTGACAGCTGGATTTATTTGAAAGGGCACATCATTTGTATGTACAAACCTGGCCATGAGAAAGCAGCCAAGACCTGTATTAGTTAAAATGCAATTGTACCAGCAGAAAGAGTTGATCTGACAAAACTGTGGAAGAGTGGATAAAGTATTAAAAAGTAGTGACTGTAGAGTCTATGTGGAAAACAATTATTCACTGTACTTCGGGCAGAAGAGAAGCAAATTTATCACAGCAGTCAGAGAATGTCAAAGAGGCAGGTGTGAGATTAAAGCTGTTGTATCCAGCTGTCTTCAGAATATTTTTTCCTGGAGGGTCAAAGCCATTTTTGATGCAGAACAGGCTAAGGAGGAAATACAAAAGTTTGTCAAAAAGTGAGCCAACAAATAGAAGGGACTGTGCTTCTCATTCTTCTGATAATAAATTTCATAGAGAGACTTTGCCAGTGAAACTTTTTCCAGTGTTCAAAGGAAAATGCTCAAGAGTCTGAAAAAAGCACATGAGTTGACTAGAAGACCCAGGAATTCACTAACTTGAACTGGAGTCTGAGGTCAGGATATGGAGATGAACGGGAATAAGACCAGCAACAATTATTTTATTGAATAAATGTGAGAGTACAAAGCACCAATCACTTGAGAAATATGGCTTTGCAAGAAATGTGGAAAGATTGGACTTTTTCTGACTTTAACCTCTGGGGGAGTGAATAATGTGTACACCATATCATGTCATTAATATTTGGAAGGACACTAAAGGGAAGGAAGGAAAGTAAATGTAAGTAAAACAATTTTTCTTAATATTTCTATAAAGCTTGTGATGTAAATTGCATGTTATGTAAACATTTTCAGTTACTGTTGTATGTAAGTAAGCAAGTGCATTTTTTACTTTTTTAGTTTTAAGAAATGTAGGCATTATGATATAAAAAGGCTGGACAAAGGCATGCTTAAGCTAATATGCTGTAATCCTAGGTTGTTGTGGTAGGGGTGTTTTGTTAAAGTGCACAGATTATAATATATGTAAAGTTGATATGCTTTCTTTTACTTTTGCATGAATGAGTGTCTGGATTAGGACCCTTGGCATGTAAATAAGAGAACATTTAATGTAATGAAAAGTTTTTACTTTAGCAAATAAATGCTCAGTTTGAGAAGTTTGCAGCTGAGACAGATGCACATTTTTTCTTAGGTTTCCATGGACACAAGCTGCAATAAAAGCCAGAGCACTTTTTAAGGCAAAATGTTAATGTTTTCTGAAAACATAATGCTGTTTTTCACATCTGGGAGGGGATAAAGATCAGACAATAATAGACAGCAATTACCATAGGTAGGAGCACAAGTGTAACATGCTTCTTAGCATGTATAACATTGATTTAAGGTTAGGTTGCGCCTGTGTGTGGCGCTGTCAATCTGGGGCAGTTCTTCCTTACAGAAGGGTTAAACTTCATTATTTGAAGATGTACATAGTTTTGTGTGTGTGTTTTACGTGATTAGGTTATGGGTTGTTCTGATTGTGTTTGATGTTTTGTTTGAGGGTTTTCATTAGAAGAAAAAGTCATGTAAAATGTGACATCGTTTCAAACGGAGATGTCAAGAAGCACCTGTATAAAAGATCAACCTGCCAAACATTAGGGGTTGCATGTAACACAAAATAGACAGTTAAAAAGCCGTCATGTATAATGGGTAGGAATAATAACTTCTTATCATAATGACTACATTATCTGTATCAGTATGGAACATTAATGGCCTCACAGGTATAGACAAAAAGGAGAGAATATTTAATTATATTAATAAATGCAGATTACAAATAGCATTGCTACAGGAGACACATTGGAAAGGATTTCAGGAGGAATATTCAGCAGAGTAGGGAAAAAGGAAAAGGGAAGTACTTATACTAATTGCTAGAGTAGTGCCAATAGTGATAAAAGAGGAAAAAAGATAGTGGTGGATTTTTAGTAGTAAAAGGCTTCTGGTAAGGGAGGAGGATTATGTGGGCATGTGTTTGTATTCCACCTAAACTGTTGTTATGGAGTTTACGAAAATTTTTGAAGAGCTCCCAAGTATGCAGATAAGTCCAGAAGGTTAAGGATCTTTGCTTGAAAGTGTTTACATAGGTATTTTTATACCCCAACCAAACTTTAAAGAACGTTTCTTCAGGTAGGTAGCAAATGTTGGAGGTGTGATGGAGAAGAACATATGCTTTTGGAGTGTAATCAGCTGGCAGATTTTAAAAATTCCTTACAAAGTATTCTATCAGAAATATTGGTGAGTAAATGGCTGTAAGTAAGGGAATGATTCTTTTGAGCTGGGATACAGGATCTGAATTTTCTAGACATAGGAAGCCCTTAAGTCAAATAATTTTGGCTGTCAAAAAGCAATGGCTAGAAAATGGAAATTAGTCTACAGCAACTGTATTTGCGGTATTAATATTATAAAATATATAAAAGAACTGGAACAACACATGCATAATAATGTTGAGGAGGAGTAACGTTTAAAGGAAGGCAAGAATTCAGCATTTTTGTAATGTTGGACTGATGACATCAAAGAAAATATGTATGATGTATATTTTATTTAAACAGAAAAATGTTAAAATGATTTGTCTTCTTTTCTGTTAATATATGTTTGCCTCAAAATGTTAAAATGATTTGTCTTCTTTTCTGTTAATATATGTTTGCCTAAAAATGTTAAAATGATTTGTCTTATTTTCTGTTAATATATGTTTGCCTATGTCTTATATGATAATTTAATATAGGAGTTTAAAAAAAGTAAAATTTTGTGAGAAATCAGCTTTTAGCAGGAAATATTATAGTTGGAAACTGGCATTTGATTTGCAAAAGTGAGTATGTATCTGGAGGACCTAGAAAGAAAAATATAAAAAAGGAAGGTAGATTTCTGAAGACATTTATGAAAATATTTGGTATGGAAGGCATGAATTCAGTAGTAGGAACTAGGAGAGAACTTACATATTATTCCCAAAGGTGCATGTAAGTAAGCAAGTGCATTTTTTACTTTTTTAGTTTTAAAGAACAAGCATTTATTTGAAATCTTCAACACAAATCTAATTACTTTTTCTGATCATGCTCCAACAACTACGATAAAAATGCAGGGTAATGAAGTAAAAATGAAACCATGGCTCTTCCCTACCTATCTGTTAAAAAGAGAGGAATTTCAAGAATGGATAGTGTAAATTATTCGGGAGTTCGAAAAGAGAGAGATTTCTTCAAAAGTCATAGCTAGTGATTGGGATAAAATGGAGGTGGATTATAAGAATAGGGTAGAAATAAAAGAAAGAGAGACTTAAGTAAATTATTTAGAGGAGCTGACAAATGTTTAAGTATTGCAGAATAAGGGGAATGTCAAAGAACATTTGCAGAGAATTGCAACTGAGAATACATTAATGTGGTTTGTTTTCTTTAATATAAATGTACGTTTGCCTATGTCTTGCGTGATAATTCAATAAAGGTGTTAAAAACACACAAAAAAGTATTTATTCTCCTTGCTGTATTGAATTTGGCAGCATGTTTTTCTGCATATCTATTCCCACACGTACAGTACCTACTCACTGTGTTTCTACCTTCACCCCTACTGTTACCTCTTTCATGTCTGCTCCTTCTCACCCTCCTTTCTGTTTGCACTACTGTTACGGTCCTTCCTAATACGCATCACTTGCTTGCTTCCTTCCAACCCACTTAATATAGTTGCTAGGATTCTAGACTCATAGTCTCATCAACAACAAGGCATTCTGTACCTTTGATACAAAAGAGTTCCCTTACTCTGCTTCTTATTTAATTTCTTCCACCATTTGCCCTGAATCTCTCTTGGACGCATCAAACAAAACCATAACACCTCCTACCTTGTTCACTCTCTCCTTCTCTAAAGACTGGTGCTCTAAATACTTCTTCTTCTTTCGGCTTATCCCGGTTAGGGGTCACCACAGCGGATCACCCGTCCGCTCATGATTGGCAGTGGAGTTTTTTACGGTGTTGAGTTGCCAGCCCGGCACCCAACCTTCCACGGAAGACACACACACACACACACACACACACACACACACACACACACACACACACACACACACACACGCCTAGGGCCAATTTAGAGTATCCAGTCCACCTACAGCATGTCTTTGGGATGTGGGAGAAAACTGGAGCACCCAGAGGAAACCCACGCGACCACAGGGAGGACATGCAGACTCCACACAGAAGGCACCCCAGCCGAGGATCAAACCAGAGAACCTCTTGCTGTGAGGTGGCAACGCTAACGGCTGCACCACCTCGGCTGCCCTTGGTGCTCTAAATACTAATCACTAAAATAATGCCTCTAAGAGCACTGACACCTTCCTCCCCTTCCTGCTTTTTTTAACAAAATTTCATGGTTTATACTCTATGCTATTTTTTTTCTCTCTGCCTGCTATACACTATCTACACTACAGCTGACTTAGACTAATAAGGTCATCTAGTAAATAAGATGTGCTTTGTCAATATATAGACACTGCTTAAATATTCATGTACTCTGCAAATTTATGCACACTGTTTAAGATATCATGTACTTTTTAAATACAAATATTTTGTTTGTACACTGTCATTCTGTGTGTAATCCTGATAATTACTGGGGGAAAAAAATCTGAAGAGCTTTTCTCCCTGGATGTCCACTGGAAAGGAGCTTTGCTAAACCCAGTTGGACTTTCCCAGTATACAAAATAAGTAAATAAAATAGACTGTAATCATGCTATTGACCCATTCATTGTACTTTTGTTTATCACACCCATTTTATCAGTGTAGTTTCTCTTTAACTTTGCTACACAAAACTACTGGAATTGTCTTGCAGCATGCAGTGCTTGTAGCAGTGTGATCTGATCTGAATATGATAAACTCCTGGTAAACAAACCATGGCAATTAGTGTATCTTCATGCTCTGTAAGTAAATCGCCAGAAGGAACTTTTTCTGTTTCACACTTTTTTACTCTACATTCACATTTTGAAATAAACATCCCGGTATAGAAGATGCATTCATTATTACCAGCTATTTGAAACTGAATCTTCTCTTACCCTTATATTCACACACAGACTTTCTGATCCTTTGATTTTACATAATTACCCAAATTAAACAGTTTACACAAATCCCTTTTGGACACAGTGCTTCAAAAGATCAAATAGACATTATATTACATTTTTCTGTGTCTAAACACCAGACTTTAACCTTTCCTTCCCAGATCTTGAATTCACTTGTTGACGCTGCAGTACTTTTGAACTTGCATATATTCACACAATGCACTTTCTAAAACACAAATTATTTCCCCTGATAACTCTTTTGTGACTGTGCTATAGTACAATCATTTTTATAATTTCTTTCATTTTACAGGCTTTAACAAAATAATTTTCTTTACTCCAGGTTTGATATATTCAATTAGTAGCAGGACAATTATTTTTTCCTACTTATAGACATACCTCCTACATGTAGTTTATTGTGTGACATATTTCCCTTGATTTGCATATTTAAGAGAAACTTTGCAACTTATACTACCCTGTATAATTATTTTCAGTTTATAAGATTCACAGGTCCTTCTACATATAGTAAACTTTTAGTGAACTCTGTTATTGTAACAAGGGTATGTCAATCACTCCGGATCTGGACACATTTCCTTCATTGTGCTTTAATGCTACATCTGATCCTGTCATTGAGCTACTCTTTGAAGATTGCTGATGCCACAGTTCATGCTGCTCAGCAAATTTACTCTCTTTGGCTCGGTTATTTTATTCAGTAACATCCATCAGTAGACTCGGTGGGGCCTTGGATCATTGTAAAGAACAAATGCCAAATAAATGGAAAAGACTGTCTTAACTCAAAGTAAGACTGCCATTTTTGTCTTATCACTTTAGTGTGCACTCTTTTATCCCCTGTTGGAACTTGAATGTCTTACAGATTTTCACGGCTTCTCCTATGGCATACAAAAATGTAGCACACTGTACATTTTCATGTTATCAGATGGCTACAAGTAAACCACTTAGATGAAAAATGAAATGGGTTATTTTCTTTTAATTCTGATAATTTGTAACATTTGGATATTCAGGGTGGCCTGTGTAATGAGGCAGACACCATTTCCATGAAGTCAGCTACTTCCATCTGTTTTTCACACTGTGCAGTGATAGGACACCAGACTAAACGACATGCATCTGAACTCTGTAGGTATCTTACAGTTGTATACATAAATTACATTTTGTCTCTTCTGAGGGGTTAGAGTAATTTTTATCACATGTTGCAGGTTTATAGAACAAGAAAAGAATTCCATATCATGGCAACAAATAAGAGTGATACAAATAGTAGAAATAAAATTGTATAACCAATAACTGAGTAAAATAAACAATTTGAATCAAACTCCATAGTTAAACGATGCATACAAAGTTAATCAAGGAAAGATTCTTCCAGTATGCAAACATGAAAGAACAGAGAGTAGAAGTAATAGCCCAAACCCACACATATTCAGTAAGATCTAATGAAAATATAATTGGGGTTATATCAAAAGATCCAAAACTTAATGTCCTGGCTCGATAACTGAATTTGAAGACTCCAGGTAATTCCATCCTAGATCTGATGTCAAATCTTCCAAGTCAGTGGGCAATGCCAAATGAGATGCAGGTAATTCACCCCTGAGCAATGGCAGTGCCAACAAAGGTCATTATCTGCACAGTTTTATTGTAATAGTGTGGTAGGAATGAAATGCCATTGATTCAAAAGCTTAGTAAATGAGAATCTAGACTGTAATGGCCATCTGTTGTCTTGAGAGTTAGCGTAAGGCAACAGACCCATTTACCCTGTGTTAACTTATATGCAAGTAAAGTGTTTAATTTATCTAAGTGCATTAGTAGAAGTTGAGAGGAAGTGACCATCAACTCAAAATAAGTGATTTTGCTTGATCCTGGAGGTAGTGAAGAGCCTTATCTCTTGCAAAATCGTATTAAGCCAAAATCTATGATGAATGGGAAGGCCCCTGTTTTGCTCTTATTTGGAAGGGAGGATCCGCCCTGGATCCCGGGAACTACCGTCCCATCAGTCTGACAAGCCTGATCTGCAAGGGCATGGAACGCATTATCATGGAACTTATAAACAAAGACATTGGCAACCTCCAGACACTGGACCCCACCCAGTTTGGGTTTGTGAAGGGCCGATCTTGTCTCCTGAATCTGATTGACTTCTTTGAATCTGTCTCCAGAGTTGTGGACGAGGGTAAGGCGGACCACACAGCCTATCTGGACCTCGCCAAGGCCTTCAACACCATCCCCCACTCTGGAATCATAGATAAACTTATTAAGCTGGGCATAAATCCCTACGTCACTCGATGGGTTGCCAACTGGCTTACTGACAGAACCCAGACTGTAAAAGTAGCCAACTCCAAATCCAGCTCCAGACAAGTGACAAGTGGAGTACCTCAGGGTTCAGTCCTGGGACCACTCTTGTTTGGCATCTACTTCTCTGAAGTACAGGTCAACACTAAGGGGCTCTGGCTAACAAAGTTTGCAGACTGCAAACTGGGAGCCATTATTGAAGCCCCAAATGATGTGGATATTCTACAAAAGGAAACGAGTGTGAAATCGGCAACCCGAACTGAACTAGACAAACTGGAAAACGACTGAGTTTTATATCAGAGACTCGTGGCATTTGTTAGAGTGTTTGGGAAGGTCTAACATTTCACTTGAAGATATTCATTTTGCTACACTAGATGTCAGAAGTCTGTACACTAGTATAGATCAGGATTGTGGTTTGGAACATCTGAGAAATTATTTGACGAATAACACTGAATTACAGAATTCTAAAATCAATACGATCTGTTCTTTGATGGAAATAGTGTTGCACAATAATTTCTTTGAATTCAATAATAAGATCTACCAACAGGTCTCTGGAGTAGCAATGGGGGCTAGAGTAGCTCCGGCGTTTGCCAACATAGTTATGGCAGATTGGGAGCAAGAACATCTGAAAATACATTCTCTCTTTGTCAAAGCTTCGTTTTATGGTAGATACATAGACGATTTAGTTTTTGCGTGGGCAGGAGATAAAATGGAATTTGAGACTATGGTTCAAGATCTAAATAGAACAACTAGTTTCTTGGTGTTTAAACAAAGTGGATATGGCAAGATTATAAACTATCTAGATGTCACACTGTATATAGATTCTACAGATAATACACTACACAGTAGAATTTATAGAAAACCTTGTTTCACCAACCAATATTTACACAAAGAGAGTTTACACCCTGCCCACATGAAGAGAAATGTTATAAAGGGTCAGATTATAAGACTCAGTAGATTAACATCAGATGACAACATTTATTATGAAGAGTTAGTACAGTTAAGAAATCTATTTTTGGCCAGAGGTTATAAAAAACACATGCTGAAGAAAATTGAAAATGAAGTCAAAGGACTACGTGATGGTGTAGCAAGGCCCATTTTGTCACATGATAGTCGGAGACATTTGGAGGAAATGACAGTAGGCATCACTGCTCCCAGAGATGATACTTCAGATTTAGATTTAGATTTTCATTTAGCATTTCCGCTTCCCATTACTAATGAATTAAACAACATCAGAAGTATCATAGAGAACAATTGGGGCATCATTTTAGGTAATAGGGACCTCATGGCCTGTGTAGGTATAAGACCATGCTTCATATATAAAAATGTTGTAAATATAAAAAGCATGTTAGAATCAGATCATACCAAGAGAGAGGTAAGGAATAGGGACATCAGTAAAAAGAAAGGTACTTTTGGTTGCCAAAATTGTAGACAGTGTAGGTTTGTCACTAATACCTCTTTTGTCACAATTGGACACATCAAAAAGACCTTTTGGGCTCATAGGTATTTCAGTTGTAACAGTGAATACGTGGTCTATGTGGCCACGTGTTGTACCTGTGATAGTTACTACGTGGGAAAAACAAAAAGAATGCTCAAACGTAGGATTTATGAACACAATCTGGCCATTAAAAACAAGGATATGAACAATGCTTTGGCTAGACATTCATTAGAGTGTGGGGATTTTAAGAAGTTTGAGTTTTTTGTGTTGGACCACGTAGAAAAAAGCCTATTGAAAGGTGATCTCAACAACAAGTTAGAGCAGAAAGAGTCCACATGGCAGTTTTGTTTAGGGGCAGATGGACCCCCTGGATTAAATGAGGGGATAAATATCAAATGTTTTCTAAACAACAAAAATTGAGAACATGCTGTATGAGCATGTTCACAATGTTTGAATGAATGGAATATAACACTCAATCAGTGCACACTTAGGGGCTTCTAAGAGTGCACTTTTTTATGGATTATCCAGGGGTTAGTGCTCAATTGGGATCACAACAAGGGCTCTAGGGAGAGTTAAATTTTATGGGGTGTGATTTATTGAAGTGCAAGAGATGGACTTTGTCTTATAACATTGGGATAGATAGTGACTATTCAATTTTCACCACCATATGACATCTAGTTAAGGTTTCTATCAGTACTCGAGAGAGTTTTTATCAAAAATAAAGTCCACATATGGCATATATTAGATACAGCCACATATTGATTTGGGCTTCAAGGAATCAAGATAAAGATTAATAGAAGTAATTTATGGAATTCAATATATAACACACAGTACAAAAGATATATATACAAAATATGTAAACTAAGAGGAAGGTACAGAATGTAATACATAATATAAGAAACAAAAAACAAAAATGTATTTTAAGTCAGCATTTTTTAATTCAATGACAATATTCATTATTGTGTCATAATGTTTTATAATCAAGTAATTTTTTATATCTATGTAAGAATGACATGATTTTTACATCATTTCCTGTTTTTGTAAATAAAACCAGGATGTAGGGAGGCATCCTGGTTTTCTGAAGAAGTCCACGATTGAATAAAGTGGAAGAAAGCTTAATCCATTATTTGCCATTGTGGTCTTTTCAACTTTCGCTACAGTCGTTTTCCAGTTATTCTACAAAAGGGCCTTACAGAAACAGATGCCTGGTGCCAGAGCCATGGGCTCAAGCTTAATGCCAAGAAATGTATAGTTAATCCTTTTGGAAAAAAACATGTACCCATGAACTACCACATAGGTGGCAGGACACTAAACACTGAAAGTGTGATGAGAGACTTAGGGACACAAGTGGACAGTGGTCTCACTTTTGATAACCACATCGCCACAACAGTCAGGAAATCCTTCTACGTGGCACACCTCATCACTAAGGGCTTTTCATCCAGAAAAAAGGAGGTCATTGTCCCACTGTACTCATCCCTCATTAGACCCATTATAGAGTATAATGCCCCATTTGGAATGTACCTCACAAGACATCTGCAACAGTTGGAAAGGCCACAGAAATACCTCACTAAAAGAATCACAGGCCTAAAGCAGATGCCATTTGCTGCCCATCTAAAAAAAACTCCAGCTATACTCTGTGGCATATTGTCTAGTCAGAGGCGATCTCTGCTTAACATACAAGGTCATGTCAAACCCTGAGCTGTTGGACATGCTCCACTTAAAGAAATCCCAATCCCTCAGAGCCACACGCTCCAGCGATCTAAACCTTATCATCACAATGAACAAAACATGCTGGAGGGATAGGTTCCTGACCCAGAGACTCCCCATACTCTGGAATAGAGTGCCCATACATGTCAAGCAGAGTGCCTCATTGGCCCTCTTCAAAAGGAACCTTGATAATTGGATGGGAGATAGGAAATTCACCCTGGAGATCATGTCAGTCGCCCTGCTATACAGGGGCCCAGAGAAGTAAATATTGTGGGAAAAAATTTCCAGGGAATTGTTATGGCTAGGCTTGCATAGGCCTTAGGGCCGATAGCCTAGTACAAACCTATGAACCTATGCTTGAGACAGTATACAGGCCACAAATTGAAAAGAAAACTGCCACCAGTTGGGTTCAAAGCTTGAAACTATGTTTCATGACCAAGTCTTGGCAGTCTGTAAAGTATCATTTCAGATGTCAGTTATGCAGAGGGCACCTGTATCAATCCAGTTATCCTCCCATATGAGTTTACCAATCAATTTCTGTTATTTTAGAAAATATAAATAGGTTTGGGTTTAGGAGGAAGGTTATGTTCTCCTTGCTGCGTCACCCTTGGCTTTTATTTCATTTATCTTTATTTTTACATTGCAGTCATGAACGATGACTTTATTTATTTATTTAACATTTGTTAACCGGGAAAGTCCGACTTGGAACGAATCCAATTTTCAGTGGAGACCCAGGGAGGAACACTGCAGATGCTTGTCTTTCTAATGTGGGAGGAAACCGGAGCACCTGGAGGAAACCCACACAAATGCAGGGAGGGCATGCATACTCCGCACAGAAGGCATCCCAGCCGAGATCAAACCGGAGAACTTCTTGCTGTGAGGCGACAAAACTACCTCTGCACCACTGCGCCATCCATTTGTTGTATTAAACTTTTATTAAACTTTTGTCAACTAATGTTAATACCATGAGTGGTTAAAAAAGTAATTTGGTTTTGGGAATACCCAGGATGAGGGAAAGAATGAGCAAAACTGATATTAAGAAACATGTTGATTCTTCCAACCAGCTACCTACTTAAAGGCGTGCAAAGTAATATATGGCTTGTCCACAAAACCAATTACAGCAGAAGATGAGAAACTGTTTGGATAGTGAAAGCACTCTTCCAAGATTCAGAGTCCAACAAGATGGGAGTCGAGCCAAATGTAATACAGCACTGTTCCATGACAAGTCTTGTAATTTTTAGGGTGATTTGATCAGTAAACTGACTGAAGCTAGATTTATCATTACAGAAGAGACTTTCACAGGGGTTATGACAGTACTGGGTTCTTATTGTGCATGACCCAAATCTAGCATTCTTTCCTTTTTAACTAACCTTGAATTTGGGATTTATAAGGGTGAATGTGATTTAATATATTTTCATGTGTTTTTCTCTGCTCTGCCTGGTAACAATCAAGCTTTCTGCTATCAGCTATGTTCATTCTTTATTTCATCCTTGGCATTCCCAAGTGAGGGTGAGAGCTGGCCAATGGTGAACATCATACAGGCATTCCCAGTGGTGGTTTATGTCCTTGATGGCATCCCAACAGTAAGGATTTGTTTTAATGGGCTAACTCCTCCCCTGTACGGGTAGGGTCAGATGATCCATATCAAATGGGGACTACAGTATTGTCCATGCAGGTGCATGCTGCCCTGCAAATCATTGAGAGACACTGCTGAAGTGGCTTGCTGGCGCTAAACCTGCCCCTAGGACCACCTCCTGCAGGTTCACCTCTGTTCTGACGGATTGTAGTATTGGATAGCTCTTGACCACCTATCTTAAAGTGCAAGAGCTGGTAATCAATCTGGGATTGCATGAGCCATAGTCAGGGTTTTATCCTGTATGCCACAAGAGCTGGCAACTGTGATCCCATCATATTTGCTGGAGACTGCATGAAGTGCTGTGTCCAGAACCGAATATAACTGGTGCTAGACTAGCACAATTGTATAAAGGCACAGAAGCTATTCAAGAGTTAGATTTAGTTTTTAGCTTGAAAGATCCTTTGACAATTCTTCAGGGTTGAACTAAGTGGTAAACATTTAAGTCAACAAAGTTTTTTCTTCTTGTCAATGTCTTTCTTACTTTTGTATTAAAAGCAATCTCATCAGATTTTCAGACCAGTCCCATTTTTTCCTGCTTTTTTTGTCCCTTTCCCTGTTGACCGACAAACTTCCCTTCCACCCATTCAGCTGACCTTTTCATTCCCTTAGGGGACAAGAGACCTAAGGCTTGTGTGCCCCTCCTGGTGATGAAGGGACAAGCATCTCAGGTGATGCCATCGTCCATTTTTGAGGCGGGAATTTAGTACATGGGCCTTAACTCTACTATGTATGCTCAGCAGCCTACTAGGGTTATGTACACAGTGAGCTTTATTGAGGACATATCATCCATTTTCTTGAGCGATGTAGTGCCTTAGAAGGTCTTACCCTCTAAAGCAAGCACGTCTATGTGGTCTCTGGTCTTCACTGAGGATTTTCCCATGGGATTTGTGTGCCACAGACTTGTACAGTACACTGTCTGTACTGGGGGGGGGCAGACATTGCCTCATCATACCTCTCTCCTTGCAAGCCCATCCATCACCTGGGTTGGTAATTAAACTGAAGTTGTCTGATGTGTAGTCAGGGATTTATTCCACAGTACCAGCTGAGCTTTCTAGACCACTCCATAGTTTTTAATTGAGCTTTCTTCCCCTGGGTTCTCATTGCAACAAGAGAACTTGTGTCATATTAGCATCGGTAATGACAAAGTCTGAAAGCTGTTGGCACTTAAAGTATTTGTAACTGTGTAATGTTGAAGATTAGTTGCAGATAGAACTAAAAGAACAGTATGGAGAAACTAACATTTTTGCTAGAGACCACTTTAGCAAAATTCCTTCTATTACCAGCCAGACACTCTGAATTTCTATGAAGACATGAGAACTTAAGATCAGATTTGTTGAATGCATTTCTCTTGAATGTACAACTTAATGGAGAACACTTGATAAACTCCCTAGTTGAGATTCTCCCCAAGTTATTAGGTTGTGAGGCTAGATGTTACCATGTACTTAAGTTATGAGAATAAAAGTTACCCTGTATTATTTTTGGGAGTGTAATTAGTTGGCAGACTTTAACATTAAATTCTCTGCAGACTACTCTACCAGAAATACTGGGTGAGCAAATTGGTGTAACTAAGGAAATGATTTTTTGAGCTATGATACAGAATCAGAATTTCCTAGGCATAATAAGGCTTTGCTGAGTTTAATTCTGGTGGCTGCCAAAAAAGCAATTATTAGAAAATGGGAATCAAAGTCTAAACCAGCTGTACTAGAAGTAGTGACTATAGTAACAGAGCTAAAACAACTGGAAGTGGGATCTTTAGAAAAGGGTAGGAGCAAATTAGATAGAAAAAAATGGGAATTGTGGGAACAATACATGCAGAATAATATTTTGGAAGAGGAATGAGGTTTAAAGGAGGACAGGAACTGAAAGAGCTGTGTAATGTCCAAATCACAATGACTGTGTAGATTATATGTGATGTATAAGGTTTGCAATTGAAAAAATGTCAATATGATTTGTTTTCATTTATGTGTATTGTCAGTGTATGATTGCCTATATCATAGGTGATCTTGTTTGGAAAAAACAAAAAGTAGCAGTCAGCTGCCTGTCGAGTGCCAGGATCCACCACATAACGCATGCACTCAGGTCCCTCAACAACAGGTACAAATATGACTCTGTCATTGTACATGTGGGTGTGAATGACTTGAGATGTACCTCCCTGGACTACATGAAAAGAGACATGGAGGAGCTCTCGGATTATGTCGCCCAGGTGGGTATGACCCTAGCCCTGAGCAGCATCCTACCATCACCCAGAGTGATACCACAGTACAAGCAGAAAATGATCGATTTCAACAATTGGCTAAGTTTTTGGTGTCATTTTAATAGGATCTGGGATAACATGATTGACAGACTTCAATGTTTTACCAGAGATGGCCTGCATCTGTCACCCATGGGCTTCCAGATACTGGCCAAGGCTCTTGCCACCCCTATAATGCCTTTTTTAGGTGGTGTTCCAAAGGCCAAATTACCACTGTAACAGCTACAGACAAATGCAATCTCTGGGTCATGCTACTCAACGCTAGAAGTATAAATCTGAAAATGCACTCCTTTGAAGCACTCCATAAAATGGAGAACATCGACATTTGTGCTGTAACAGAGACCTCGTTCAAGGCAGTAGAAAGCACCCCTGCACTACCAGGCTATAACTCATTCCACACCTTTCGGCCCCAGAATTTGGACCGCGCCTCCACAGGCGGTGGTGTTTCCATATTCAGACTGGTAGCCCAACATAACACATCAGAGATACTTCAGGTGCAGCTAACATTGGGTAAGACAGAGATTCAGGTCGTAGCCTGCTATAGTTTCCCAACAATGTCCCAAGACTCACTCTCCACATTCCTAAGCACATTGGAGAATACTGGGTTACTTCAGCTACCCCTCCATTAACCGGGAAAACTAGTCATGTACCAATACACTTGCCCAATGTTTCCTGGAATTCATTAATTCAAATGCCCTGGACCAGCTTGTTCTTACCCCCAGTAGAGGTAGCAACATCCTTGACTTGGTCATTACTAACATGGGCGACCATTGCTCTACACTAGTAGTTAACTCCTCTCTGGTTAGATCCGACCACAACCTAATCACCCTGGAAATACACCTCCCCGCAAAGGTAACCACCATGAAAAACTTCTTCAAAGCTAACTTTGGGCTCCTAAAAACAGAGGTGACTAACTTCATGGCACCCATGCAAATGGAGAATAGTTGCATGACCGCCAAATCATACACCAATGCACTGTGCAAACATGTACACAAATGCATGGATCTCCCCATACCTAATAGAGCCAAAACCCTCTCCTTAAAAAAAAGGAAGCCAATCTGGTGGTCCCTAGCCATAAACAAACTCTACAACAGAAGGAGGAAACTGATGCGGAATAAGGTGAAGTCCCAAGACTGGAAAAACTCCCATATCAGCCTCAACAAAAAGTTGAGATCCCTCATCAAATCCTCAAAAGCTAGCTATGAAAACAGAATTGCAGCAGATAGTAAAGACAACAAGACAACCACAAGGCCTTTTGTAGTTATTTAATGAATCTCCATGGTAATACCCAGATTTGCTCAGAGCTACTGCACAATGGTACCTCCTATACCGAGCCAACAGATATTGCCAGTATACTGGCCGACAGATTCAGTGCCAACTTTACCCCTCCCCCCCCCAAAGGACCAATCACAATGCCAGTAGATTGCCAGGCACTCAGTATTACTGCTGCACAGGTTAAAATAGCACTGTCCAAGGCCAAGAATACAGCTTCCATGGGACCTGACTATATCCCTGGCTGTGTTATACATTAACTACAGAGTGAACTGGCACCTCACCTGTGCATCCTGTTCAATCACAACCTCACCTCAGGCTTTGTCCCTACTGAATGGCACAGTGCTACAGTCATCCCTCTCCACAAAGGAGGCGCAACTACAGACCCTGGGAACTATCGCCCCATTAGCCTGACAAGCCTGATATGCAAAGCTATGGAACGCATCATCATGAACCTAATAAACAAGGATATAGGGAATCTCCAAACTCTGGATCCCACACAGTTTAGTTTTGTGAAAGGTAGATCATGCCTGCTCAACTTGGTCGACTTCTTTGAGTCAGTCACCAGAGCTGTGGATGAAGGCAAGGTGGTTCATGCAGCCTACCTTGATCTGGCCAAGGCATTTGATACCATTTCCCTTTCAGGAATCATAGAAAAACTCGCTAAGCTAGGCATCAACCCCTATATCACTAGGTGTGTTGCAAACTGGCTCACAGATAGAACCCACAGTGTGAAAGTAGCGGACTCCAAGTCAGACTACCACTCCACTCGTGACTGCCGACCAGTCACGAGTGGAGTCCCACAGGGTTCGGTCTTGGGTCCTCTCCTGTTTGGTATCTACTTCTCTGAAGTCCAGGCCAACACAAAGGGTCTCTGGCTGACAAAGTTTGCAGACTATTGCAAGTTGGGAGCTATTATTAACTCCCCAAGTAATGTTGACATCCTACAGAAAGGCCTCACTGAGACCAATGACTGGTGTCAGAACCATGGCCTTAAGCTCAATGCCAAAAAATGTCATCATCCCTTTTTAGAAAAACCCAGTTCCCATGAATTACCACGTCGATGGTAGTCCACTGAACACAGGTGGTGTTATAAGAGATCTGGGAATGCAGGTTGACAGCAGCCTCTCTTTTGACCACCACATTGCCACTGTGGTCAGAAAGTCCTATTATGTGGCACAACTCATTACTAAGGGTATTGCATCCAGGAAGAAAGCGATCATTGTCTCCCTCTACTCTTCCCTCATTAGTCCAATCATCGAGTACAATGCCCCATTTGGCATGTACGTCACTAGACACCTTCAGCAACTAGAGAGGCCACAAAAGTACCTCACAAAGAGGATTCTAGGCCTTAAGTACTTGTCCTATATGGACAGACTCAAAAACCTCCCAACTATTCTCTGTCTCATATAGCCTACTTAGGGGCGATCTCTGCTTGACATACAAAACCATGTCTGATCCAGCTCTGTTAGAAATGCTGCATCTAAAGAAATCCCAATCCCTCGGCACCACACGCTCCACTGAACTCAGCCTCATTACCACAATCAACAGAACGTGCTGGAGGGACAGGTTCATAACCCAGAGACTTCCCATACATGCCAAACAGAGCACCTCACTGGCCCTCTTCAAGAGAAACCTTGATGAGTGGATGGGAAATAGAAACTTCACCCTGGGGATCACTCCAGTGGCTCTACTCAACAGAGGCACTGGGAACTAAGGTCGGGTGGCACGATATCAGGGTAATCCTATGGGCTAGGTTTGTAAAGGCTCCAGGGCCATTAGCCTAGTACACACCTATGAACTATGTATTTTTTCTTAAAAAGTCAATCATTTAGCATATGTAACCTAAGGTTATCATATATACATTTTCAGAATATAATAGAACAATGGGTACTCACTCATTAAGCAGAAATCAAAAGTAGCCTTATAGAATTACATCCTTCCACACTGTCTAAATAGAAGGCTGATTTTTCTTGACTTCCCTATCCTAGTTGAAAAAGTATATCTAATGTCTTTTTCATTCTTCCTCACTGCTTGGTCTCTGATCCAACATCAGATCTGACTCAGCCGCATTTCCAAGAATTATGATTCAAGTCTCCAGCTCCTCTGTCTCTCCCATAATGCAGCATACCTTCTGTAACCCCTCAGATCTCATTTGCTGCCATCGCATCCAGGCATGGTCTTGAGTCTCAGTGTTTCCAAGACTTCAGATAAGTGCTTAATTAGATTTAAAATCTCTAATTTCTTGTCAGATTTCTATGCACCACTTTTCCCTTTTGCTCTTGTCAGTTAACTGTAGTGTTATAATTGTTCTCCTACCCTCCTTATAGTTGTTTCTCACAGGCATAAGGGAGCTACCCTTCCCCCTTTTTGCTTCTTTTCTGGTGCCTCTGGCACTTTCTCTTTGTTCTCTTCTTTAAAAAGAAATCTTTTTTCTTGCTTTCTTTAAATCTGTAGTGCTTAGACAACTATTATTGCTCTTGAATCTGTGTGTGCATGAGAGTGTAGTGTTAGAACTGTCAGACAAACCTATGGGGTTCAAAAGATGCACTTCTTGTGGGCACAAAATCCCAGACTTGGATGCCCACAGGAACTGCATCTGTTGGCTGGGTCCTAGTCACTTCAATGTTGACTATATAATCTGTGCAGCCTTCAATCCTCGGGCCATCTCAGACAGACAAAACAAACTTTTATTCTGAAAGGACTGTTACCTTCTTCTGGGGCTCAAATTCTAGCCATCAATTTCCAAGAAACTAAAAAGGCGAGCCCTGTCTGCCTCCTTGAGGGCTTTGTCAGACCTGCCTGACAAAATGACAAAGTTATCGGATCCGACCATTTTGGATCTGAGCAAGACAAAACCTTCTTCAAATCCAACAACTTTGGATCCAAGCAAGACACCTTCTTTGGATCTGAGAGCGCCATCAGATCTGAGCATGACTAAATCCTCTTAGGATCTGAAATCCTTCTCAGGTCCAACAGTTATGATATTGATTTCTCGATCTTCCACTCTGAGTAGGGCAACCTTGGATCCTAAGGTTTCAGATCCGCAGGTTCAGATCCATTCACCGGTACCTCAGAGCAAACAGTCACCTCTGGCTCCTCCCTCTTGGATTCTGCAATCGTCAGCAAAATCCAGGCATTCTTCATAGTCTTCCTGTAGGTCTTCTTGGAGCTTTTCCAATGCAGATATGGACAGGATGATGTGGCATTTCTCAAGGCTCAGATTCAGATGGAGATTTTGCCATCTCTGCCCCATCTTGGATCCATGAGAGCTCCAACACCTGTATTGAAATTTTCCTCACCAATCCACACACACTCCTGGTAAAATGCCAGGTTTTTGTGATATAAAAAAAATGAGACCACAATAAATTATTTCAAAACTTTTCCCACCTTTAATTGACTTATAACCTGTGCAGTTCAATTGAAAAAGAAATAAATCTGTTGGGGGGGGGGGGGTGTAAAAAATAAAAAATGTACAATAAGCTGGTTGCATAAGTGTGTACACCCTTAAACTAAAGAAGTACTTTGTTGAAGCACCTTTTGATTTAATTGCAGCATTCAGTCTTCTTGGGTAGGAGTCTGCCAGCATGGCACATCTTGACTTGGCAATATTTGCCCACTTTTCCTTGCAAAAGCGCTCCAAATCTGTCAAATTGCGAGGGCATCTATTGTGTACAGCCATCTTCAGGTCACCCCGCAAATTTTCTATTTGATTTAGGTCTGGGCTCTAGCTGGGCCATTCTAGAACTTCAGTTTTCTTTTGGGATGCCATTCTTTTTTGATTTGGATGTATGGTTGGGGTTATTGTCATGTTGAAAGGTGAAATTCCTCTTCATCTTCAGCTTTTTAGCAGACACCTGAAGTTTTTGGGCCAAAAGTGACTGGTATTTGGAACAGTTTATAATTCCCGCCACCTTGACTAAAGCCCCAGTTCCAGCTGAAGAAAAGCAACCCCAAAGCATGATACTGCCACCACCTTGCTTCACTGTGGGGTGGTTTTCTTTTGGTGATGAGAAGTGTTGTTTTTGGTGCCAAACATACCTTTTGGAATTGTCGCCAAAAATTTCAGCCTTGGTCTCATCAGACCATAAAACATTTCCCCACGTGCTTTTGGGAGACTTGATGTATTGTTTTGCAAATTTTAGCCGGTCCTGGATGTTTTTCTGTGTAATAAAAGACTTCCGTCTTGCAACCCTACCACATAGTTCATACATATGGAGAATATGGGAGATTGTTGTCACATGTAGTACACAACCAGTACTTGCCAAAAATTCACTCTATTTTTGTTTTACTTGGATTTCTTGTCTGTGTACTTAATAAAGGATGTTCGACTGGAAACAAACTGCCTGCCTTGCTTGGATTATTTTCGAATACTTAGTAATTCTGTACAATTTTATATATATATATATATATATATATATATATATATATATATATATATATATATTTTTTTTTTTTTTTTTTACTTAAGACGAGTTTAAGTTCGCTACTTCTGCTACTTTTGTCTGATCTGATTAATATACAGTGATTAACTTAGAGATGTATGGACTGAAAATCTTCCACACAGAGAAGTTTCTTACACTGTTTCGAGTTATGTACTTGCCATACCTTGGTATCTGTGTTGTCCATTTCATTCTTCCTTACATCCCTCCCATCCATCCCCCAGCCTAGTCTTTAGAGAAGTTGCAGAGTGGTTTTATGGAACCTATTGATTCCTGGTTTGGGTCCTGAACTGTTTGTTCTGTTTTACTAAAAAATTATATGTATAGGGCAGCAAATTCGATTTGAGGGGTTAGAGAAGGTATGATGCATTATGGGAGAGGGAGGAGCACGAGATTCGGATCATAAGTCTTGGAAATGCAGCCTAGTCGGATCCAATGTCATATCCGAGATCCAGCAATAAGGAAGAATGAAAATGGACAACATAGATACCAAATTATCTTAGGTACTTGACTCCTAATTTCTTCTGTTAAACAGCTGAAATCAGTGAAAGCCATTGGGCTGGATGTCTTTAGTGTATATTTGTGCCAACAACTTGATGATTATTTATTCCTTAGTCAATTCATCTTTTAGTATGTTTTTTGTGGTAACCCATGACATTCCGCTTTACTTGAAGCTTCCATTACTGGTATTCCAAATGTGGGAAGGGTGCATCTTTACCACCCATTTTTCTTAATATGGAGATTCAAATAAATGGAAAAATTCTTGCTACCCATGTAAAGTGTCTGAAGTAAGTTATTAGTGAATAAGCAGGTTTTGCTAAAGACTGTAGCTGATGTAATTTTCATTCTTCCTCCGTGACTGAGTTCAGATCTGACCCATCCACTTTTTACAGCTTGTGGAACACTGAAAGCTGTCAAGCTCTTCTTTTAGCTGTAATGCATTATCCCCCTACCATACCCCAGAACTCATCTGTCGCCTTCACATATGGCCGTGATCGCAGTTCACGCTCAAGCTTTGCTGCAGTTATGAGCAAAAAAGTAGATTTTATATAGATATAGATGTATATATATATATATATATATATGTGTGTGTGTTTGTGTATATGTGTATGTATATATATATAAAGTTACCTAAACTATTGGATCTAACCTCAAATGATTTGAAGGCAAAATCCTCAGATCCTATGGATTACAAAAGATTCATGGGTGCAGAAGATTATTTGTAGAGGTTATATAATTCCTTTTTCCTTCCCCCTTCTTGTACAGTAAACAAAAGTACAGACTTTCTGCCCAGTCAAATGAAAGCAGCAGCATTAGAAATAAAAAAGAAACTGCTAGGAAAGTCATTCAAGAGGTCTCCCCAGACCAGAAAGAGTCTGGAACTTACTCAGAATTCTTTTTAGTGCCAAAGAAAATGGGGGACTGGAGACTAGTTTTGGATCTTGGCAAACTGAACAAGTCATTTCAGCACACAAAGTTCAGATGGTCACAGTTCAGTCCATTCTGCCATTTCTGCACCAGAACAATTGGATGTTCTCGATAAATCTTCAAGATGCATACTATCATATCAAAATGAACAGGCAATCCAGAAGGTACTTATGCTTCTGGCTGGGAGCCAGTCATTACCAGTTCAGAGCTCTGCCCTTAGGTCTCACCACAGCCTCCAAGGTGTTCACCAAATGCATGGCAGTGATAGCAGCTCACTTGCAACTGCAAGGATTTTGGGTGTTTCTGTATTGAGACAGTTGGCTCATAACCACTCCAACCAGGCATCAGTTGATCAAATTATGAGATTGTGTACTCCTGTTAGGCTCCCTCCTAGGAATTACTGTCAATCACAACAAATCTCAACTAGCACCAACTCAGATATTATAGGGTTTTCTTCAACATGTCTTTTTGATGGCCTCTCTTCCAAGGGTTCAAATGATAGTATTTCCAGTCAAAAAGATAATTCAAAATTCATGTCTGTCAGCTTGAATGATCCTTCAGGCATTGGAGTCCATGTCTGCTGTGATAGTTCTTGTTCTGTTAGCAAGATATCACATGAGAATCCTTCAGTGGACCCTAGCAACTCAGTGGTCTATTCTCCACCAGTCTTTGTGCATCCAGATAAAGATAACTCAAGCATGCAGAAATTACCTCCTTTGGTGGGTTTACTCTGATCAAGTTCTTGAAGGTCGCCCTTTCACTGTTCCTAAGCCCAAGGCCCTAGTGACCACAGATGTTTCCCAAATAAGGTTGTGTATGTATATATATATATATGTGTATATATATATATATATATATATATATATATATATATATATATATATATATATATATATATATATGGATCTAGGATGTTTGCTCGAATAAGCAAATGTCCGAATCCATAACAACCGAACACACTTTAAGGAAAGCGTTTTATCGAAAAAGCACTTTCGTTAAAGCGTGTTACAAAAAAAAAAAAAAAAAAAAAACTTCATTAACATTTTAGCAAGGGGGGCTTTGCCCCCCTGCACCCCCCATATGGGAGGCCGTGCCCCCCCCCCTACTTTAATATTCTCCTTCCGAGACCACACTGCAGTGGGGAAAAAGGAATTTTCTCTTATCTACACCATAGTACGGCCTTGGCAACAGGCATACCTACGCAAAAGTGCTTCTTCGATGAAAAGCTCCTTTGCATAAGTATGCCCGGCCGTTTGGGTTTCGGACGTTTGCTCATTCGAGCAAACGTCCAGGACCCATATATATTATCCTTTAACTTTGTATTATAATAGTTCTCTTTTACCCTTTCTACACTCTGTGTAGTATAGGTTTCTATTACCATTGCTGGTATTTTTCTTTTCTTTTCTTTCTTGTTTTATACCCTAGAGGTAGCCTCTGTTACCATCGTTGCCAATTCTCTCCTTTAACCTTTCCTTTCTTCCTTCTTTCCAAAAAAAAAAAAAAAAAAAAACTTTGCCTTTCTTATCTTCCAAGCACTACAAGTGTGTTGTTTTTTGGATATTATAGTGGGAATGGCTGTAAAACCATAAGGTTTTAAGAAATGTAAGGCCTGTGGCCACAAAATACCTTTAGCAGATGCACATTATTCATGAGTTTACTGTCGTGGCCCGGCTCATTTGAATGTGTCCTGTGAAATATGCAAGGTCTTTAATCTATGCGCCCTGGTGGATTGGAAAAATAAACTTACCTTAAAATGTTTACTTCCTTCCACATCTTCTTAAACAGTACCTGGGATTCAAAAAGATGGAGAAAAAAAGAAGTGTCCGTTGGACCCTTCTGGATCTTCTGCTCTGACCTCAGCTACTGGTGCAGAACCACAACTAAAGTTACCTAAACTATTGGATCTAACCTCAAATGATTTGAAGGCAAAACCCTCAGATCCTATGGATTACAAAAGATTCATGGGTGCAGAAGATTATTTGTAGAGGTTATATAATTCCTTTTTCCTTCCCCCTTCTTGTACAGTAAACAAAAGTACAGACTTTCTGCCCAGTCAAATGAAAGCAGCAGCATTAGAAATAAAAAAGAAACTGCTAGGAAAGTCATTCAAGAGGTCTCCCCAGACCAGAAAGAGTCTGGAACTTACTCAGAATTCTTTTTAGTGCCAAAGAAAATGGGGGACTGGAGACCAGTTTTGGATCTTGGCAAACTGAACAAGTCATTTCAGCACACAAAGTTCAGATGGTCACAGTTCAGTCCATTCTGCCATTTCTGCACCAGAACAATTGGATGTTCTCGATAAATCTTCAAGATGCATACTATCATATCAAAATGAACAGGCAATCCAGAAGGTACTTATGCTTCTGGCTGGGAGCCAGTCATTACCAGTTCAGAGCTCTGCCCTTAGGTCTCACCACAGCCTCCAAGGTGTTCACCAAATGCATGGCAGTGATAGCAGCTCACTTGCAACTGCAAGGATTTTGGGTGTTTCTGTATTGAGACAGTTGGCTCATAACCACTCCAACCAGGCATCAGTTGATCAAATTATGAGATTGTGTACTCCTGTTAGGCTCCCTCCTAGGAATTACTGTCAATCACAACAAATCTCAACTAGCACCAACTCAGATATTATAGGGGTTTTCTTCAACATGTCTTTTTGATGGCCTCTCTTCCAAGGGTTCAAATGATAGTATTTCCAGTCAAAAAGATCATTCAAAATTCATGTCTGTCAGCTTGAATGATCCTTCAGGCATTGGAGTCCATGTCTGCTGTGATAGTTCTTGTTCTGTTAGCAAGATATCACATGAGAATCCTTCAGTGGACCCTAGCAACTCAGTGGTCTATTCTCCACCAGTCTTTGTGCATCCAGATAAAGATAACTCAAGCATGCAGAAATTACCTCCTTTGGTGGGTTTACTCTGATCAAGTTCTTGAAGGTCGCCCTTTCACTGTTCCTAAGCCCAAGGCCCTAGTGACCACAGATGTTTCCCAAATAAGGTTGGGGCTTTATGGGAAAGACAGTCAAAGGCACATGATCCCCACAAAGAGGCCAAAACGCATGTAAATGTGCTAGAAATGAAAGCTGTACTCCTAGCAGGGAGTTGAGTCTGGGAGAAGACAGACTCCTGGCCAGTAGTAGCTGATCCACCACCTTCACATCTACTTAGGTGAGACTCCTGGAGGAAGGACAGATAACCCAGAAGGGGATTCTGGACTTTCTCAGAAAGGACTGGGAAGCTGCTCTACCAAGGGGTCGATAGAAGGTGAATATCTTGACCTGGATTTTTATATAATTTCTGATTTCAGCACCAAAGGGGATTGCAAAGTCTGTTGTGCAGTAGGAGAGATTGACACCAACCTGGAAACTGAAGAAGACTGTGCCGACAAGACCAGCACCAAGGTTTGTGATGCCGAAGTAGAAGTCACTATACCTTCCAGGACCACTGCGATTCAGACAGACAATATGTCAGTGGTTTGGTACATCAGCAAGGAGGAACCAAATCTTACCCCCTTTGTCGAGAAACTTTGAGAGTTTGTTAATGGGCAATCTCATCCAGTCAATTTCTTATAGTAATGCACATCCCAGAGAAATCAAGCATGATAGCAGACAAGATGATCAGATCCATTCTAATACCTCATGAGTGGTTTCTCAGAATAAAAGTGGCAGAAAACTTTTCCGTCATTGGGGCCAACCTTGCTGAAGTCATTTTGCATCTCCTCTCAAAAACAAGTGCAGAGGTTCTTTGCCCTAATCCCACCCACAGGGGAAGTCACCCAGAGATGCTTTTCTACATGATTGTCTTCTAGTCTCCGCTATGCATTTCCCCTAATACCTCTGATCGCCAAATTTCTTCAGAAAGCATCATGATTGAATTGCGCACTCATCCTAATTTCTAATTATTGGCCTCATCAAATTTGGTTACCTTTCTTTAACCTCATCTCCTTTTCCAACCTTGGAAGCTGGATCCAACTGCAGACCTTCTGTCCCACCTAACAGACAGAGTACACCTGGACATTCTAGGCCTAAAGTTGACTGCATGGTTTCTCCAATTCTGCTGATAGCTAGACAACCCAGGCTGTCCTGTCCTGTCTGTCACATTCTCTTATCATCCAACAAAGCTTCCACTAGAAAACTTTACAAAAAGGAAAATGTTTTTTTTGGACACAGAAAAAAACATATTGACCCAGTTCCAAAAGTTTTGGAGTTCTTAGCTACAATTTTTAGTGAGAGCTAGTTCCTCAACAGTTAAGGTACAACTAGGTGTCATTTCTAATTTTCACATAGGAATCAATAATTCATCTTTAGCCTCTTCCAAACTTTGTAAGGCGTTTATGAGGTACCTTTCTTCTTAGATCTCCCTTTAAAGATCCCACTACCCTGTAAGATTTGTATTTAGTGTTACAATCCTTGACCCAATCTCCCTTTGAAGTGTGAACTACATTTTTGAACCTGGAAAACTGCCTTTTTAATGGTCGTTATCTCTGTTAGAAGATGTTCAGAACTTCTAGCCTGATCTTCTAAGCTTCCTGATCTGATTTTTTATAAGGACAGGGTATCCTTAAGAACCCAACCCATCCTTCCTTCCTAAGGTGGTGTCAGAATCCAATATCAGTCAAACTATCAACCTTCTGGTCTTCTTTCCAAATTTTTCAAACAGAGGAAGAGTTTAAGTTGCACCTGTTAGATGTTCACAGACAATTACATTTTTATCTTCACAGGACAAAAGCTTTCAGGAAATCAGATCAATTATTTGTCTCCTTTTCGGACTCAAAATTGGGCAAACCAGTTACCAAAGTGACCTTAGCCAAATGTTTAACAGATTGTATTTCATTTGTTCACAACAAATTAGGTTTGTCTTTGCCAAAACCTCTAAAAGCTAATTCCGCCAGGTCTGTAGTAACTTCTTCAGTATTTCTGTCTAGATCTTCCTTGGATATTTCTGCAGCTGCAACTTGGGCTAATCCTCATACATTTATTGCTCATTAGAAATTAAGATTTGGTTTCTAGGGGAAGAGCAGCTTTTGACTAAGCTGTGCTCAGGAACACCCTTCTGTCCCAATCATATTTTTTTAAATACCTTTATTGAATTATTGATTCTGATATAGGAAAATTTACAGTTGTATAAAAGCAGTCAAACTGTATTAACAAGTTCACGTTTACAAACATTGTACTTCACATATATCACTATATCTTATATAACCTAAGCAACATTCCATAAATTATTCAGTTCCTGACCTTTTTTAAACAATAAGCATTTTTATTAAACCATCATTTACAGCATAGGCAATAATACATTTATATAAATGAAATCAATCCACACCGACACAATTCTAGTTGTAAGCATTTTACATCACAACCCATACTGACACACTCCTAGTTGCTAATATCATTTATACATAGCTCATTTAAGTCCTGCCTTGTCTTAAACTTCATTCCTCCCCTGTATGTATTGTTCCCAGAATTCCCGTTTTTTTCCTATGTAGTTTGCACGTACCCTTTTCTAAAGATCTCAGTTGCAGTTGTTTTATCTTTGTTGCAACATTCACCATTTTTAGAATAGTTGGTTTAGATTTTGTTTTCCATTTTCTAGTAATTGTTTTTTTGGCAGCCACCATAATTGGACACAGCAAGGCTTTACCATGTCTAGGTAATTCCGATTGTATATCATAGCTCAAACAACTCATCTCCCACCATCAGACCAATCTTCCCACCCAACATCTCTGACAGTGCATCCTGTAGGGAATCCTTAAAGTCCACCAACTCACAAAGAAATGTGGCCAGTGTTAAAATCATTAATATCCCTCTTGAGTTTGCATCGCTTGGCAGCCTCCATTCTTAGATCATATTTTTGTAACCTGTCCAGCATTCTGTCATATTCTGTAGTATGCAAAGCAAAATCAGGCAGAAAAGAAATATCACTGTACAATGTAGCGATCTCCTGCTGCATTTGCTTCTCAGTGTCAAGGAAAAATTCATTCATTAAAGTCATGTATTCAAGTCTTAGTTTAATATTCAGTTCCTGCCATTTCTTAAGGAGCGCAGGGTGCGTGTTACCATACAAGGAAATGTTTAATATTCTCAAGCCCCGTGGTACAATACCCAGTTGCTGATATACAATGAAGCTAAAACATTGCGATTGCAGTACCTTATACTTTTCTACCTTATGCTCCATTTTTTTCAGTAGCGAGGTAAAACTCTGGTCATCATCTTTCTCCATTTCCTGTTGGATACCATCATAAGAAGTACCAAGAGAGATTAATGGGTTGGAATGTCTCAACAGCAGTTCATTTAGACTTCGACTCATAGTAGAGTGTAAAAAGGACAAATAACGGCTGTGAGAAATTGTAGATGTTGGTTCAAAAATGCCTTCAATCCTGATATTAAATCCAAGAATTTAAGTAAAACGTAGCTCAAAGTTGCAGTATAACAAAAACCAAGAGAACTGAGCAATGTAAAAGTTTTAATAAAACAATAAGGCTTTCAGGTCAAAAAAACTTTCATCAGTGCTGATATATCCTACTAAAGGTAATTTAAACAGTTTTAAAAATGTCACAGCCAATCAATAACATTTCCAACATCTACAATGTTATACTGCAACTTTGAGCTGCATTTTACTTAAATTCTTGATTGGTTCTGTATATTAATATTGAAATGGGCTTGTATGAAGCTGACTCTGATGGATCTTTATCCTCTTTAGGTATTACAGCTACCACTGTTTTCTTCCAGGATGTTGGTACCTCTCCTCCTCTTAAAATACTGTTAAACAAAACCTTCCAGATCTTTCAGTTTTTTTTCTCCTAGCCTCCAAAGTTCCACAAGAATACCATCTATTCCTGGGGACTTTCTTGTAGATTGGTTATACATCACAGTTTTTAACTTATCTCCTCCTATTGTAATAGTTCGTAATTGAGCCTCATCTACCTCTAACTTTGGCATATTTAATTCTTCCATAAACATTTCCATTTGTGTCTTTTCTTGATTTCCGTATTTCCCTTTTTTACTGACTTTCATAGAATTTCCGAAATATTTCTAATACCTCTACAGGATCTTTTGTTACCTTCCTTTTTGTAGGGTCCCTAAGCTTGGTGACATCCCTTTCTACTTTTGGTTGCCTGAGTTTTTGTGCTTTAGTGTTATTTTAAAAAAACAGTTGCTTCACAGCAATCTTTCTATACTCGTGTATATGATCGAGGTAATCCCTTATTTTCTGCTTAGCATTCTGCTGTTGATCCTCTTCTTCTGTGAGATTCCCCCATTCTGCAATACTTTAACATTTGTCAGTCCCACTAATTAATTCTTGTTAGTTCTTTCCCTTATTTCCACCCTATTTTTAAACTGCATCTTAATTTTATCCCACTCTCTAGCTATATTTTCAGAAGTAATTTCTATCCTCTCGAATAGCTGCTGAATAATCTCCATTACCCATTCCTTAAATTCTTCTCTTTTTCAACAGATCAAATGATTCTGTTTTCAACAGATAGGTGGGAAAGCACCAGTGTCTCATTTTTATTTCATTACCCTGTATTTCTATTTTAGTTATTATTGGTGCATAATCTGAAATAGTTATTGGGTGTGTATCAAGACCTTCAATTAAATGCACATGTTCCTGTGAAATATAAATTCTGTCTAGCCTAGCCCAGTTTTTTTTTATCTCAAAAGTCTACCCTCGTTTGTAATGCATTCCCTTCTGAGCCCCCCCCCAGATACATCTTCATTGCTGCAAATCAAATTCCATTCCCCGCCTATAACTAATATTCCTTGCTGAAAGCTGATTATTTCTCCCATTACAGCAGCAGTTTTAGGTGAAATATAAATACATCAACAGAAACAAGATGCCTCACAGGTATGGTATGCACGGCCCAAAACATTAATCCATATAACACAAGAGGCCAGCATATGCAGCATTTAGATACTTTATTCAAATATATATATTAATAAAGGCATATAATGCCACATAAACATGATAAACAATTCAAACCGGTTTCGGCTATCCAGCCTTCATCACTGAAAAGAAAATTACTTATGCACAAGATCCCATTAATATTTCTAGATACCACCAACCAATGGGAACATAGTATAGTCCAACCCTAAAGCTGGTTCAACAATGCTGTTAATATAGTAATGTTCAGCTACTAATATCATCACCATAAGCAAATAGGAGCTTATAGAAAACCATAAAAACTCCATAAGATATATATACTAACAAAATAAATGTGTTAACAAAATAGCTTATAATCTTGGTGTTTTACATAGAAAATAATAAACAAAAAATGAAAATACTGTCAACTCTGTATCCTGATCTAATGACATCGTATTAACAAACCACAAGGTCCCCAATAAACATATAAATATATAAGTTGTTAATATCTAATACTAAATAAATTGACAAATAATGGTATACTCTAACCCTGTCTCTAGGCTATAACTATACATTTTCAATATTAGGTCATATGAAATATAGAAAGATGCACCAACCTGACGCACAGATACCATTGAAATAAACCCTTGTGCTATGAAGGAAATTCCCCACATGTATAGGCAGTTTCATAATCCTGAACAGAAGATTGTATGGAAAAGTTTAATGACATGTAGCTGGATGCAATAGACTGTTTAATGGGTAAATCAAAATTACAATCCAACAAAAGCCATTGACAACAATGGCCCATAAATGTACAGACCTCATCTTCGACCTGGCACTAATATAAACTAAAAAACTTGATGTGACCCATAATAATATGGAAGCATAAAACCCAAACCATGTTGTTTATTCCACTGAACATATGGTTAACAAACCAATATTATTCATACTTAATAAAATATCTAACAGGTCAGGTATATGTATTTCCTAGTCATAACACCAATACTGCAATTCCAACTATCTATAAATCCCAATTATAGATGGTCATTAAGGCCAGGAGGAAATAATGCCCCAAGATGAATTATCCAGTATTTTTCTTTATGGTTCAAAATGCTATGCCAACCTTATTGATTACTCCTGTCTCCAGTAATTTTGTCTATGATCATGAACATAAATCTAGCATTATTGTGTTTTAAGTTGTGTCTCTACAGAGCATTGGTCTCCTTTTTATTTTTGATATCACTTGTGTTCACCCATCCTAATTCTGAGTGATCTAGATGTCTGCCCCACATAAAATGCTGAGCATTGGCACATTGCTAAATATATGACCCAACTGCTACTGCAATTACCAAACACTCTAAGATCATAAACTCTACTTGTGTTGGCACTGATGAATTGTTTTAATTTACTTACTTGATTACAGGAACCAAAGTGGCCACATGGAAAAGTACCCAAAAGTTGGTCTCCAGTCATAGTCATCTGTTTATAAATGGTGCCCCCACTTTCTGTGTTCTTGTAATGTGAGAACATGGCTCCTAAAGTTTTGCCCCATCTGTAGGAAAACTGACATTTGGACCCCAAAACCTTTCTAAGTTGTTTGTTTGCTAATAATATGTTCCAGTTGGAATCCAAGATGTTTTTAATTACATTGTGGTTTCTGCCATATGTTGTAACATACCTGAATGGGGACTCGACTTCTGTGCTTGGACGTTTCTTGTATTCTAGTAACAAATTTCTATCCTGATTATCAGACCAAATACTAGCTGATAATATATCAGATTTGTGATATCCCCTTTGCAAAAATCTATTTTGGAGATCCAATTTTGCTTCCTGAAAGTCCATCTGAGATGAACTGATACATTTAATCCTCAAAAATTGGGATTTTGGTATATTACGAATGGTGTGACGTGGATCCATGCTGGATGCATGGAGCAGGATGTTATATTGTGGATATTTCCTGTAGGTCTTGGTACTCAAGGTGTAGTCATCATTCCTGTAAACCGTAACATCCAGAAAATCAATGATGTTTGTATTGTATGTTGTAGTGAACACTATACCCCATATGTTACCATTCAGATATTCCACAAACTCTTGCAAATATGTCATGTCTGCATGCAACACCATCCAACAATCATCTAGGTATCTGTGCCAGATGTCAGTCTCAACCATGTATATATTGTGAAGTGGGTTATATATCAGGCATTCTTCAAAGTATGCCATAAACAAGTCTGCATATATGGGGGCAGAAGATGCCCCCATAGCAGTACTTTGAAGTTGCCAATAGCACTCCCCTTGAAAGTAGAAAACATTTTTGTCAAGCACATGTTCTGCCATGCATACAAGCAAAGTGTTGAGTCCTGGTGGATATAATTTGGAATGTTCCAACCAATATTGTAGCGCTTGAAGACCCGCCCAATGGGGTATGCTGGTATATAGCGACTTCACATCCATAAGCCAGTGTGGTTCAAGTTGTGTGTCTTGTATGATCTGAAGAAACTGTGTAGTATCCTGGAGTCTGGCCCTGACTACAGTCAGTAATGGTTTAAGATGTGTCAGGAACATGGATAATGGTTCTGTAAGGGAACCAATGCCTGACACAATAGGTCTACCTGGAGGTTTAGAAATAGATTTGTGTATTTTCGGAAGCAGATACAGAATTTGTTTTTGGGGATCCATCACCGTTAAATGTATGACTGTATTTTGAGTAATGATTCCTTCTTCCTCCGCCTGATTCAAGAATATATCAATTTATTTTTTAAAATTAGGGGTAGGATCAATAGACATGCATATAACATTTAGTATCTGATAGCTGTTCCAAACCTTCATTTAGATAACTCATGTTCATAACCACCACTGCCCCTCCTTTATCTGCTGGCAATAGAGCAATATTATGATTATTTCTCAGTTCTTCCAAGGCCATTTTTTCAGATGAGGAAATATTCTGACCCATGACTTGTGATTCAGTATGTGGGAAGTGTAAATCCCTGAGGACTGATTGTTGGAAAATAGACACGTTTATTCATTGGAGGTTGGAATTGAGATTTGCGGAATCTAAAATCATTTGATCTTTGAGAAGTTTGTAAGCTTTGTTCTGAAAAAAATATCTTAAGATTAAGATTACGGCAAAAACTCATAACATCAGATACAATGTTATATTCATTACAAAAAAAGCCTGGTACAAATCCAAGACCTTTATTTAGTAGTTTTTCTTGATCATTGGTCAATTTGACATTAGACAAATTCAACACATTTTTGTATTCATGATCAGTTATCTCAGTAATGTTTGTATCAATCCCTCTACAGAGTCTGTTCTGCTTCCCGTGTTTGTGTTTGCTGCCACCTCGCCGCCCTTTTCCACCTCTAAAGGGTGAGCTGAGTTGGACCTTTTGCGCATAGGTGACACCTGGGGCTGGGCACTTTCACTATCTGTGTAGGATGATTCCTCCCCCGATGTACTTGCAAAAGATTTATCATTGGACTTGAGGATGGACCTAGGTCTCTTTCTGGTTCCGCCCCTTGCCATCATCCATGAATCTAACAGATCTATGTGTTTCGAAAGGACGCCCCCTTTTGTAATCCATGATATCCCTGTTAAACATTTTAATTTTCCTCTCCCTTGTTTGTTTCTCATAGTTTGCCAGTTCTTTAGACAGCCGGGACAACTGAACCTTCATATATTTATTTTATTTATTTTATTTTACATTTGTTGACCAGGCTAGTCTAACTGGATATATGTCCATTTTCAGTAGAGGCCCGGGGAGAAAAGCTCCAAACATGAACAGTAACAAAGTTAACAATATATAAAAGGACACGTATATAAAAAATACAGTACAGAGGTAGCATTGGTTAAATGAAAAATATAGTAATATAATTATGGACTGTAGCCATTGTACTAAAGGTTAACTAAATATAAAATAAGAAGCACTTGTTCAAAACACAAAACAGAGTAAGATCATTGTAATTTTACTTTTAATATAAATAATGAGGAAAAAGGTAGGTTTGGAGGCTTAGGTTAGTGTGAGGGGGAAGGGATTTGAGCAGGAGGGGCAGAGGATTTCAGTCTGGGTTATCACAAGGACAGAGCCACTGGGTTTTAAGATGTTCTTTGATATGTTTTTTGAATAGAGAAGTAGAAGCTAGGGTAGATAGTTCAGTAGGGAGCAGATTCCAGTTTTTACCTGTAGTATTAGAGAAAAGGGAGTCACCAGCTTTGTTGTTAGATTTGATTGAGGACACCAGAAGTTTATTGGCAGAACGTAATGTAGCTAGATTTTATATGGTGAAATCAGATCAGTGAGGATAGGGGTATTATTGGGGTAGTGCGGGATCTTATGAATTATAAGTAACTGTTTACTGAGTATATGGTTCTGTATTTCTAGCCATCCTAGTTGTCTGAGGTTAAGGCAGTGGTGAGTTTTAAAGGGAGAGCATGTGATGAATCTAGCTATGTTATTATAACAGTGAGAAAGTTTGGAGAGGTTGTTTTTTGATAAGTTAGTATATATGGCAGAGGCGTAGAAGAGGGTAGAAATGAGGTGGGTTTGGGCAATAGTTTTCCTGGCTTAAGGGGTAAGGAATGGTTTAATTCTATAGAGAGTACCTCGTTTTTTGAGACTTTATGGTGGAGTTAATATGGTCATCATAGTTAAGCCGATTGTCAATTGTAACTCCTAGTAGCCGGGTGGTAGTATCTGGGGTTATGTTGGTGGCATTGTTAGAGGTAATGGTAAAGAATGGATTGGGTGATTTATGAGTTGGAGTAAAAAGTAGCAGTTTTTTTTTTGGGATTAAGGAGGGAGGCAGTGTTGCATAAACCAGTTTTCAACATTTTGGAATACAGTTTGGGTTAGTGACTGGAGGGAGGCTAGATTTTTAGCAATACAGATTAAGGTGGAGTCATCTGCGTATTGAATGCAGGTGGCTTGGGTTGTGTTCAAGTGTAGGTCATTGATAAATAAGGAAAAAAGAAGGGGACCTAAGATAGAGCCTTGTGGGACTCCAATATTTACGGGAAGTAATGATGATAGATTGTTATTCCAAAGTACTGCTTGTTGTCTATTTTGAAGGTAACTCCTAAACCATTGTAATGCTTGTGGATTAAGAGAATAGGAATTTAGTTTGTTTAGAAGTAAGTTATGGTTGACCTTGTCAAAGGCTTTTGACAAGTGAATAAACAGTGCAGAGGAGAAGGAGTTATTGTTCCGATTTTTATTTATAGAGTCAGTGATGGATAGAAGGGCAGTCGTAGTACTGTGGAATGGTCTAAAGCCATGTTGGCAGTTTGCTAGTAGGTTATTTGTAGTAGGTGGTTAAGTAGTTGTTTGTGAATACATTTTTCCATTATTTTAGATAATGGGGAGAGTAAGGCAATAGGTCGAAAGTTAGAGAGCTCAGTAGAGGATCCACCTTTATGAAGAGGGATGATATGGGATACTTTCCAGATGGTAGGAATTTTACCTTCAGAAATAGTTCTATTAATAAGGATAGATATGGGGTAGCATATAGCTTTTGCGGCAATTTGTAGGTATTCTGATGGGAGATGGTCAGCTGATGGGGTACAAGGTTTCAGTTTTTTAAGTAGCTTGTAGATAAGAGATGCACTAACAGGTTGTAGGTGAAAGGTAGGAGTTGAAGAATTGTAAGTATTTGGTAGGGAAGTAGAAGAGGGAGATAAAGAATTGGCTAGGGTTTGTATGGCTTCTGTAAAGTAGTTGTTAAAGGCATCAGGGATTTGGTTGGAATTATTATGGTTGAAACCTGATGGGACAGGAGTAGTAGGGTGCCCTGGCTGAAGAAGTTTGTTTATCCCTGACCAAAATTTTTCTGGGGTATGTTCACTGGATTGCTGGAGGTGAAGGTATTAGTCTTTTTTGTCCTTAAAAGTGTCTTTTTTGGTAGCATTTCTTAACTGTTTAAAGAGGAGGTGATCAGATGGACATTTGGTAGCTCTTCATTTGGCCCCGATTTTATTTCTGAGGAGCATTTTTTGCTTTGTTTGTTTAGTTAGCCATGGAGCAGTTACTGTTCTTAATCTCATAGTGTGATAAGGTGCATGGTAGTCCAGAATTTGAAGAAAGTGAGTGTTGAAGTAGGTAACAGCCTCATCAAGTTCAAGATGGGTTAGAAGCGACCAGTTACATGCTAGCATTTCATTTAGGAAGCTATCTAGGTTAAAGTTTTTTTTTTGAGCGCGAAGTTTTGAGATTATGAGTTGTTTAAATATGAAGTTTTTGTCTAGTAATATAGGTAAGCATATGGTTGCTGATGTTATCAGGGAGGGTACCTGGAGTATAAGTATTAGGGTGGTAGTTGATAAGGATCCAGTCAAGAGTAGTTTCTTTCCTGCTAGGTTTGTGGATTCTAGTGGGAGTAGTTATTAATTGAGAAGAATCCAAAGAGATTAATGTGGTTAGTAGGGTTCTGGGTACTGCAGGTGAACCAGTCTAAGCTGAAGTCACCTAGTACAATGGTCTCCTGGGGTAGTTGGTTAGATAGGTAACTAAGTATGTTTTCAAGAGTATTAGTATTGTTACCAGGTGGTAGATGCATACAAATTAGGTAGATTTGGAGTTGTTGATTTGGAGTTTGATAGACAGTGCTTCAGATTTGCTGTCTAATGATGGAAGCACATTACAGGGGGAAACTTGGAGATTCGATTTGTAGACAATGGCTATACCTCCACCTTTTTTGTTTAAACGGTCACATCTAAGGATATTATATCCTGGAGGGGGGGGGGTCATTGGTTTAGAGTAGATGGTTTTAGCCAGGTTTCTGTGAGACATAGAATATCAAATGAGTGCAAATCAAGGAGTGCATGTAGGTGGGAAATTTTATTGTTAACACTTCTAATATTCAGGTGAGCTATTAGGAGGGAGTTAAGTCCTTTAGCTATTGTAGGAGTGTTGGGTAAAGTTGAATTATCAAGGTTATTGCTTTTGTCATTATTGGGGCCAGGGTTTGGATGAATATCACCGTCTAGGAGGAGGTGATGTTGGTTATAGTATAGAAATTTAAAGATTTTGTGGAAATTATTAAAATTCTTTTTAATAGTGAAATAAGTCATGTGAGTAGTTCTGTGATATTTTGGTAGAATATAATTAGAGGTACTGGTTATGTTGCTGTGGTTAGGGGTATAGATGAATGAAGATGGAGAAGTTTGTTGGAAATGATGGTTTTGTTTAGCTAGAGTAAGATTTTCAAAGAAGGTGAGTGAATAAGGTATAGTAAGAGAGGCTATTACTGGTAGTTAAGAGTAGTGTGTATGCCAACATAGTTTTGTGTGTTGGAGTCATGGTAGTGAGTAAATTTGAGGTGTAGTTAGCTTGATAGTGAGGAGAGGTGGAAGAAATGAAAGTGAATGTGACACAAGGTAGAGCAGGGTTTGAAATAGTCAATAAGAAAATTAGTAGAGGTAGTGAAGGAGGTGGATGTGGGAAGTAGCTAGTATAGAGGATGGTTAGGATAGGTAAGGGAGTGGTTGTTGTAAGAGGTAATTAAGGCTAATTAGGAAAGATAGAGCTAGGGGAGTGGCGTAGTGAGAAGGTTAGTGATAGGCTATGAAAAATTAGGGGAGGGTTTTTTGAGGTATAAGTCTAGGAGCACTGGGGGTGGGTGGGATTTGGGGGTAGGGTAGGGGAGCGGAGTGAGCCCGAAGGGCGAACGGAGCGGGCAGACCAAAGTAAAGTAAAAGCAGTGAGAAAAAACAATCAGTAGGGTAGAAGGTAAGAACAGAAGTCAGTGAGTAGAAAGGCAGATGTTGTGAGTGTGAGGAAGGGGAAAATATAAACAGAGAGAGGGAAAACCAGGGTGAGGAATGGTTAACCTAGGAGTAGTGCAGGTGGAGAGGAGGGTTAGATAAAGGGTTTATAAGGACAGTGGAGAGTTGGGTGCAAGGTTAGTAAGGACTATGGAAGAAGAAAAGTAAAAGGAGAAAAGTGCAACAAGCCTGAAAAGTTTAAAGTATGAGGTGGGAAGGGTGACAAAGAGAAAATTAGAGGAGGGTAAAGACTGCCATCTAGTTGCCAAAGTCTGTAAGTACCCATTAAGGAGGTCTTAGCAGTTAGATGCAAATAAAAGGAGAAGTAATGGAGGAGGGAGAGGTTAGAGGGGTATAAGAATAAAGGTTGGTACAATGTCTTAGAGACAGGCAGGGAGAGTAACAGTAGTAGACAGGGGGGGTATGGCTGCTGGCAGATATGGCAGTTTAACTAGTACACCTAGGAAGTGTAGTGAACTAGTATATACTTAAAGAATAGGAAGGAAAATAATAATTACAATCTTAGGCTTTTAGTCCAAGGGCGATTAGATACCCCAGGTGAGGAGCTACCCAGGCAGGTATAGGCAGGTAGATATTGCTGTTCTTTTGAGTCCAATAGGGCACAGCTGGGAGTGGATAAAGTGAGTATAGTAGGTTTGCACAGAATCTTAGGCTTTTAGTCCAAGGGAGGTTAGATACCCCAGGTGAGGTGCTACCCAGGCAGGTATAGGTAGGTGGATATTGCTGTTCTTTTGAGTCCAATAGGGCACAACCGGGAGTGGATAAAGTGAGTATAGTAGGTTTGCACAGAATCTTAGGCTTTTAGTCCAAGGGCGGTTAGATACCCCAGGTGAGGAGCTTACCCAGGCAAGGTATAGGGTCTTTTGAGTCCAGTAGGGCACCGCCGGGAGTGGATAAAGTGAGTATAGTAGGTTTGCACAGAATCTTAGGCTTTTAGTCCAAGGGTGGTTAGATACCCCAGGTGAGGAGCTACCCAGGCAGGTATAGGTAGGTGGATATTGCTGTTCTTTTGAGTTCAATAGGGCACAGCCGGGAGTGGATAAAGTGAGTATAGTAGGTTTGCACAGAATCTTAGGCTTTTAGTCCAAGGGCGGTTAGATACCCCAGATGAGGAGCTACCCAGGCAGGTATAGGTAGGTGGATATTGCTGTTCTTTTGAGTCCAATAGGGCACAGCCGGGAGTGGATAAAGTGAGTATAGTAGGTTTGTACAGATTGGTATACAAATGTAGACGCCAGGGATCGCTCAGCAGCCACGCGCAGAGAGGGGGATTAAAAAAAATATATATATATATATATATATATGTATATATATGGATAGTGATTCAAATTTTTTGCATTCCTCACAGATTGATTTCACTTCTGATAAATTTATATCAATCATTCTTTCATAATATAAGGCAAGTATTTTTACAAACATCATGGATGCTTGTAATGCCATATTCCATTCTGTGGTTAGTCTCTCTTCAGATCTACTAACCAACGGCTGTAGCAGTATTCTGAGACCCCTAGGGGCCATGTCCTTGTTGATGTACGCACGGAATAATCTAAGATGCCAGATGTTGGCTCCGAGGTTTTTCAAACCTTTACTAAGATTTTGAAAAGCTACATCACACCCATCTGATGGATTGATAATGGAATCATTTTGATTATTGCCTGAGATGTGGTCTATTCCAAAGACCCCTATGTCATCCCGATCGGCACATAATCCTTGAAGAATTTTACCAAGTCCATAATTATGAAAGGTATGTCAAAAAACAATATTAGTGACTTATATGTGTATAGGGCAAAAAATAAGCCAATTAGGCTGTCCAAGGGCTGAGCAGACTACGATATTCTTTCTGTATTCCAAAAACAAATGATAAACAGATGAATACCCTGATGCCAATTGCAATAATACTAATTAACAAATCTGTGAGTAACAATGAGGCGGAATCAGAAAGAGACCAAACCCATAGTGAAGGAACCTAAATATAATACTGGTTCCTATAGACAATTATATTTGGCATAGATTAAGACCTCAGTGTTATAGTGATTTAAAATAACCACATCGCTTGGGAACTTAGTCTATTAGCTTCAAACAATGGAATTCACTTTACTGTTTGTTCTAAACCTGGATATTACAAGGTGTTCATACATAGGGAAAAAATGCTTTATCTAAAAATAAGTACTACCGTATACATGCCCAGTATCCAAAGAAAATTGTCAGGACCCAAAAGAAAAACGGGCCCAAATGAATGTGAATAAATGTAACAGTAATTCCTATTTGCAATGATATCTAAAGCCTAATCAGGCATCAGCTGTTATTAAAAAGACTACAGCTGTATTGTAATATCCAATTGACAAGGTTCAGATAGTTATACATGTGTCATATTATGTCGTAGTAGACAACCATTTGAACTAATATATGCAAATATGAAGGAGTCCCATAGGAATCTGGTGATTCACGATGTAGAATTATAATAAAATAGAAATACATCCATGAGTCTAATGGCTAACCACTATATGAAATGAGAATGAGTTGGTGTATTGCCAAGTAATAGGCCCCAAAGAGTTGGTCCCTAAGATTGTTATATTAAACTTGTCCTACAACACTTAATGATATTAGCCAAATGTACACAATATAATGAAGTATTGTACCTATTTCAAGTTGTATGCCCTGAATACCTAAACCTGACAAACCATAAACATACCAACTAAATAAATTACACTAGACCCATTCTTACTTTTGGGTATACATGAAGTATAAATTTTGAAAAATAACCCCTTCACGGTTCACCAATCCCAATCAGAACCATAGAATAGAAAATAATATAAAAAAATTGCAATATAATTCAAAAAAATGTCCAAAATGGTTTGTTTAGCATAACTGTGTTCCTGAAATGTAGTGCCAAAAAGCAAACATCTCATAGTTGTTGATCGGCCCCAATGTATCTCGGGTTATGTAAAAATATTTAGTAAACACAGTGCCTGATTTAAGGAAAGTCCAATGTTATAATGGTCGAGACTGAATGGAGTCTGGCTGCCGTTTTTAAGAATGAAGTAGTCCGTAATGCCTGAAACTGTAATAGAATACTTACAAAATTTAAACATATATAATTCACAGAAAAAAACACATAACCCAAGCAGAATGGCACCCAGCATCCTCATAGACCATACTAAGAAATTATCCATTGGTTCCTGAATCTGTAGGTCGAAAAAACAGGTAGCCCCGTAAAATGGCCGCCGAGCGTCTTCATTAGATCATTACTGTTTAAACGCTATTTATTCCTGCCAAAAGGTTCCAATCACGACACACCAAAATCAAACAAAGTTAAAGAAAGTCCCAAAAAAACGGACCCTGGATAGTCAGTTGGACCACAAAAGATACCTGATAATATTCCTTTAGAACCGAAAAACGCCAGTGCCACGTGTGAAGCAACAATAGATTAGATCCAATTCCGACCAATACAGTAGACAGTTAACCCAAATAATATATCCTTTATGGTGATATCTCGCCCCACATCCGTTCCAATGGTCAGTTAGGTTGAAGAGAATGGGGAAGAAATCCGCATACCCGAACAGAAGTAAAAAGCTGCAGCCCAACAGTGAGGTCCAAACTCAGCAACAGAAACAAGATGCCTCGCAGGTATGGTATGCACGGCCCAAACCATTAATCCATATAACACAAGAGGCCAGCATATGCAGCATTTGGATACTATATTCAAATATATATATTAATAAAGGCATATAATGCCACATAAACATGATAAACAATTCAAACCATCACCATAAGCAAATAGGAGCTTATAGAAAACCATAAAAACTCCATTGAAAATGTATAGTTATAGCCTAGAGACAAGGTTAGGGTATACCATTATTTGTCAATTTATTTAGTATTAGATATTAACATCTTATATATTTATAAGTTTATTGGGGACCTTGTGGTTTGTTAATATGATGTCATTAGATCAGGATACAGTTGACAGTATTTTCCTTTTTTGTTTATTATTTTCTATGTAAAATACCAAGATTATAAGCTATTTTGTTAACACATTTATTTTGTTAGTGTATATATATCTTATGGAGTTTTTATGGTTTTCTATAAGCTCCTATTTGCTTATGGTGATGATATTAGTAGCTGAACATTACTATATTAACAGCATTGTTGAACCAGCTTTAGGGTTGGACTATACTATGTTCCCATTGGTTGGTGGTATCTATAAATATTAATGGCATTTTGTGCATAAGTAATTTTCTTTTCACTGATGAAGGCCGGATAGCCGAAACCGGTTTGAACTGTTTATCATGTTTATGTGGCATTATATGCCTTTACTAATATATATATTTGAATAAAGTATCTAAATGCTGCATATGCTGGCCTCTTGTGTTATATGAAATATAAATACATGCCAGTGTAATCCTCCTCTCTTGCCAGTAGCCCCTTAGACAACAAATCTGCCATTATTATCTATTTTATCCTATTCTATCACTATTGGAACTCCTCTTGCAATTAATATAAGTACTCCTCTTTTCCTTTGTCCTAGATATTCCATTGAATAACCATCCTGAAAACCTTTCATCTGATGTTGTCAGTCTTCATCTGTCCTTGACCTTTGGGTACTTTTTTCTGATCCTCAGAATCGGCTCTGCCATTACACAGCTCGTGCCAGCCAAAAACACTTGAGCTCTACCCACAGTACCCCTCTCCATATTACCTCAGATCTCGTTTGCCGCTGTTGTCGCAAGACGCATCAGATGTTATCTCTCACAGTTAAATAAAAATTCCTTTGCTTGTTAATAGCTAATCCTGTGTTCCTGTTTATATTTGTTTTCTTTGTCTCTACCCATCTTTCTGGTCAAGTGAGTGTTTTCCTTTCTGTACCTTATGGTATTCTGACCCTATCTTCATTGTTAGTATCCCTTACTCTATCTTTCTTTCTCTACCTCTTTGGGTAGTTCTGTATTACCATAGTTGGTATTTTCTTTCTGTTTTACCAATCTTTTTGTAACCCTGTCTGCCATTGTTGGTAATTTTCTTTCTGTCTCCTGTGTGTGTGTGTGTGTGTGTGTGTGTGTGTGTGTGTGTGTGTTCCGCCTGTTTACTGCTATTTTTCCTTTGTGTTTGTCAACATGGCTGAAAAATCAAAAGGCACTACGGGTTTCAAACAGTGCCAGGACTGCAAGCGAAAGATGCCCAACTCCGATGGTCACTCCTGCATATATTGTTTGGGCCCTGCTCATCTGGACCAGGAATGTACTGTCTGCCAGGCCTTTAGTAACTGGGCCTTGGTGGTACGAAGTAATACATTAATTTTACAAGGGCTAATCAAGTCTTCGTTCGAGGAATCCCTATCCAAGGCCAGTACATCACCTTCTAAAACTGACTCTGGTACCAAGTCAAGCCAGTCAGTGCTGACTTCTCCATTGGCACCGGTGGCTAAAAGAGCATGAATCTTCTGTTCCGACCATTTCTACAGAACTAAAGGCTAAGGTTCAGAGACTTTCGCAACAGACTTTACCCCCTCAGCACCTTCCACTTCAGCATCACAAAGCTTGATGCCGGTCTCGTCGGCACAGTCTTCTTCAGTTTCCAGGTCGATGCCAACCTCTCCTACTGCACCACAACAGACTTTGCAAACCCCTTCAGTGATGAAATCAGAACTTATATATACATCCAGGACAAGATATTCACCTTCTATCGACCCCTTGGTGGAGCAGCTTTCCAGTCCTTTCCTAGAAAGTCCAGAATCCCCTCCTGGGTTATCTGTCTGTTCCTCCAGGAGTCTCACCAAAGTAGATGTGAATTTGGTGGATCAGCTCCTAGTAGCCAGGACTCTTTCTGTCTCCTTCCAGACCCCTCTGGAGTTGGGGCATTTTCTCCCAGGACTCCACCAGATCTTCCTCCTCGGAGGGCTTGGAGCTTCCCAATCTGATCCCTCCTGTTCCAGCCTGTCTGGTGCTTGACAGCTTTTTCGCCTTCGGTTCCAGGATGTGCTCTGACTTCTTCGGTTCCATCAGAACTGGCAGACTCTGGGGACGTGGCTTCACTGTTGGTTCCAAGGGTTTTGGATCGACTACTGCCTTTTATTTGGAGTCATCCTTAACTCTTGGAACCCTGATGGCTGTGGGCTCTTCCTCAGCTCCTGCTAAAGAGGTAGGTCTCTCAGAGCAGGGTGCAACCTCTGTTCCGAGGTTGTTTTCCTCTGTTCCGGCACTCCCATCCTTCTTTGGGGCGCCTGCCTTCCAGGCAATGGAGAGGGTATTGGCCTCTGCAGGTTCTTAGCTGACCCCTTCTGTGTTGGAGTTTTATTCGCAGACTCCTCCTTGCCCAAAGCTGCCACCAACTTCCACTTCTGGACAGTGGGGTACCTAGGCGGCAAGATCTCCCTGGGAAGGGGCCCTCTTCTTCCGAGTCCTCCTCAGAGATTCCCACTGAGGAGCCTCCCTGGAAGAAAAAGTGTAAGAAGAAACACTTGGATTCCCCTGAGGATTTGGTCACGGAAGACGCAGTCTTTGATTATGGGGAGGGTTCCCCCAGTCACAAGACCATAACTCTGAGGAGTCAGTGTACTTGCAATCCTTTGGTGCTCGCCCATCTACTTCTTGGGTGACCCCTCCCACTGACGATCTCATTAAATTGATTGCGCAGGGGGCTTGGAAGGTTCCTGATTCCATAGAAACAATTCCCTGGAGACCAGACAAAATACCATCTGCTCCTTAGGACCACCAGCACTGGTCAAAAGGATTAGCAGTAGATGCTATGGTGGTGGCAGTGGCCAGCAGAAAAGAAACTAGCTGAGGAGAGTTCCTCTGTTCATCCCCCTAACCAGTAGTCCTGGGTGATTGACAGATTCAGAAAGCAGGTATACACTTCATCGTCCTTTGCATTAAGGTCTTTGAATTTTTTGACACATTTCACTAGGCTCCAGAGGGGCCTGCTATAGGAGGTATTAAATACCCTAGCAGGAGCTGTGTCTGAGGAGGTCCAGGACAAAGTGGCCTCACAGCTAGCCACCCCGGAGTCTATTTCCAACTCGTAAATGAGGCTTATTGCGCATGCAGCCAAAGGGGCGATCAGGTCAGCTAGTTTAGGCATTGAAATACAATGACACACCTGGATGAGCCTGTGTGAGTTTACGGAACCATTCAAGTCTTCCTTCGTCAATGCTTCTTTTGACGGATCTTATTTATTCGGCCCCAAAGTCAGTCTTTAGCCAGGTGTGAGAAGCATGGAAAGACCCTGTCTGCAGTGGGCATACATTTTTCTGCTCCCCAATGGTCCTAATATAGGAATCGGAGTAATGGAATGATGTGGTTCAGAAAATCCCAAGGGCCTTTACAAAACACACTTGGTGGAGGCTCTCCTCAGGGTAGAGGGGGAGCTTTAATGGAAGATGCTGACCCTGAGGCAGAGGTGGCCCCCAGAATCAGGGGTCCAGGGATTACTTCTCTGGGCCCCCTACCAGTGCTCCTGAAAGGGGGCCCAATTGCTTATCTCTGAAACAGTTGGGGGAAATTTTTCACTGCACTAAACAGCCTGGTGACAAATAACTTCAGATGCTTGGGTGCAGAAGATTATTGCCAGAGGTTACTATATCCCCTTCATCCTTTTTCTGAGATCAAAATGAAAACTTCCTGATGTTCCACCTAATCGGAGGGACCAAGCAGCCTTAGAGATTCAAAAGCTGCTAGAGAAAAGAGTCATCCAAGAAGTCCCACCAGACCAGGTAGGATCTGGATTTTACCCAATGTTCTTTATAGTGCCAAAAAAGGCAGGGTACTTGAGACTAATTTTAGATCTCAGTCTTCAGTCTTCTGAACAAGTTAATTCAGCAAGTAAAATTCCAGATGGTCACAGTTCAGTCTATACTTCACTTTCTAGAGGAAAACAACTGGATGTGCTCCATTGACCATCAAGACCCTTATTACCGCATAAAAATAGACAAATGCTCCAGAAAGTTCCCCCACTTTTGGCTAGGAGCCAGTCTCTTTCAGTTCAGACTGCTGCCCTTTGGTCTCACCACAGCCCCCAGGTGTTCACCAAATGTCTGGCAGCAGTCACAGCTCACTTGAGGCTGCACAGATTCCCTGTGTTTCCTTATCTAGATGACTGGCTCATCACTGCCCCCACCTGGCATCTACTGCTTCAAGTAGCAGACTTCATTCTGCACCGGTTCACTTGTCTGAGCATCACAGTGAATTTATCAAAATCTCAGCTAAGTCCCACTCAAGATCTAGAGTTCATAGGAACCCATCTGAATGGCATCTGTTGTGTACCTTCCCTTCTTCTGCACAGGCTACAGAAGATAAAATCCCAAGTACAAGCCATTCTCTCCAAAGGCAAAACTCCTGCACTTCTAGTCCTCCAAGCTTTAGGATCCATTACCTTGGTTCCTCTAGCGAGATTCCACATGCAGCTGCTACAATGGCTTCTAATGTCCCAATGGTCCAGTCTAACTCCTCCAATGATGCACAAAATTCTCATCACCAGTCACTGCAATAAGGACTTATCCTGTTTGATGTAATCTGAGGAAATTGTTTTGGGCCTTCCCTTCGTTCCCCCTCAGACCAAGGCCATAGTATCCATAGACACCACCCAGATGGGGTGGGGGACATTATCTGGGAAGAACAGTCCAAGGCACTCGGTCCCCAATAGAGGCCAACCTGCATATCAATGTCCTGTAATTGATGGCAGTGCTCTCAGAATTGCAGGCCTTTCAATCTGTCCTCCCTCTAGGAACAATTACAATTCAATCAGACAACATGTCGGTGGTCTGGTACATCAACAAGCAGGGTGGAACCAAGTCTTATCCCCTGTGTCAGTAATGGGTTATTTCCTCCTACCTCTTTCTAATAGCAATGCACATCCTGGGGAGCTCAAACGTAATAGCGGACTAATTGATCAGATGCATTCATGAGTGGTCTCTCAATCCCAGAGTGACGAAGGAGATTTTTCATCGCTGCTGTCAGCCTTGCTGCAACCTCTTTGTATCTCCCATGAGCAACAAATGCAGCAGCTACTTTGCCCCAATCCCCCCTCAGGGGAAGTCCCCGAGAGACACTCTTCTTCTCGATTGGCCCTCAGGTCTACTCTATGCTTTCCCCCTTCCCTCTCATTCCCCTCTTTTTAAAGAAAGCAAGGAGGTTGAGAAGCAAATTGATCCTCTTTGCACCCTTCTGGCCTTGGCAAGTTTGGTTCCCCTTCCTATAGTCTCAATTCACTATCCATTGATTCTGGATCCAGTTCCAGACTTGTCACACCCGCAGGGACTGGGGCATCCCAACTTTCAAAACCTCAAGCTTACATCATGGTTCCTCCAATTCTGCTAGTCACCAGGCAGAATAATTTACCTTCCTCAGTTCAGAAAATTTTACTTGTTTCCAGTAGACCATCCACCAGGAAACTGTACCTTCGCAAGTGGAAGAAATTTTCAATTGGGCATGCAATAATCTTAACCCCTTCTCTGCACCGGTGGAGAAAGTTTTGGAATTTTTAGCAGTACTTTTTGATCAAGGAGTTTCTGCTTCCACAGTTAAGGTCCAGTTAGCTGCCATTTCTGATTTCCATTATGGCTTCAAAGACCATTCACTAATTTCCCATAGATTATGTAAGGTGTTCCTAAAAGGAGTTTTGTGATTAAATCCTCCATTTAAAGACCCTCTAGTCCCAGGGATCTGACCTTGGATTTACAGTCCTTGGTGTTCCCCCCCTCCTTTGAACCAGCAGCAACATGTCACTTAAAATTTCTCTCGTTGAAAACTGTTTTCCTGATAGCCATTGCTTCTGCCAGATGAATTTCTGAGATTCAAGCCTTATGCTGAAACCCCCCCTTATTTGTTTTTTCATAAGGATAGAGAGTCACTCAGAACTATCCCATCCTTTCTTCCTAAGGTGGTCTCAAAAGCCAATATTAATCAAACTAATTACTTGCCTGTTTTCTTCCACAGTTTTTCTAACAAAGGTGAATATTGCATCTGAAGTTGTTAATTTTCTTCCATTCCTCACTGATGGGTACGGTTCCGGACCGAGTCTGCCAAATACCAAGCTAGTGTACACCAAACTCTCGAGCCGTGCTACTACCCACAATGCCCTTCAGCCCATACCTCAGATCTTGTTTGCCGCGCAGCCATATAGCAGCGTTTTCACCGAACTGTCCAGCTAAGTAGTTTTGACTTATATAAACTGTGTATTTCTCCAATAATTTTTCTACTAGTTTCTTTCTCTCAGGTTTTAAACACTGCACGTCGTGCAGTGGTAAATTACCGAACAGCGACTTGCATTTTAAATATGTTTTATTGTTTGGGCATTTCGCACCTTTCTGCGACTCCCCCATGTGATATTTGTGCAAGTTTTAGTCAACGGACGTTGAATGAACGGTGCAACAAATTGATTCTGAAAGGATTGCTTTCCTCTCCTTTCTCTGAGGCTATTTCTGCGAAGGTCTCAACCCCTCCAGTCAAGGTCAAGAATCGTCCCCGCTCAGACCCCTCTTCACAGGAAAGTGACATGGGCAAGAATCATCGATCTAAGGCTTGTAGATCTTCCTCTGAGCATTGGCTTGCTGCCTCAGTGCCACCGATTTCGGTGCCGAGCGCACTTTCTGGGAAGTCTGAATTGCCGGTTCTGGGCTCGGCACCGATGGCTACTGTACCGCTGATTACTTCGGTTCCGACCAGTCTGGTTCTGGACACCTCGGCACCGACCTCACCTTTACAGACACCGGCTCCGATGACTCAGGATCCAATTTTGACTTCTACCTCGATTGTGACTTCGGCTCCGAGTCCTCTCTCGGTGCCGACCTTACCGTTTACACAATTCAAATCAGAATCCTCGGCTCCATTGAGTTCCTTACCATGGACCAGGTATTCATCTTCTGTGGATCCATTTGCCGGACAAGCCTACAGTCCCTTTCTCGACCGGTCTGAATCCCCTTCCGGGGTATCAGTTAGGTCTGCCAGGAGCATGTCCGAAATAGACATTGTTCGTCTCGTGGATCAGGTACTGACTGCAAGAGGAATCTCCAGACCCTGTTCAGCTCCGGGTGTTGGGATTTGTCCTCCTTCGACTCCTTCGTATTCTCCTGATAGGGATCCTTTGGTTCCAAGGCCCCCTTGCCCATTGCTTTCAACAGGACCCCTTCCTTCGGCACTGACTACTATGATGCCTGAAGCATCTAAGCCCTGGTGGGTGTCAGTTCCCAACGGCAGCCCACCTTTCTCAACCCCTTTCTTCGGGGGTGGAATATTCGGTTCCGGCCCCGGCACTGACGACCTTTTCGGTTCCCGTGTCGGATCTGAGAGTTATATCAGCACCGAACCCCTCTCAAACTCCAGTCTTGGAGGTGGGCCGTTTGGATCGGGGTGCGACCCCGGTTCCGATTCAGTCCTCTTTGGTTCTGGGCTCCCATCCCTCTTCGGGTGGGCCCACCTTCCAGATTATAGAATGGGCGCTGGCGGCTAGCAATCCCCCTCCTTCAGCTCCGCCTTTGGTTCCTTCCCTAACTCAGCCATTGCCGGCCCTTAGCAGGGGACCACTAATCAAAAGCACCCCCCTGTCCGAGGTCTCTTCGGACATCCCCACTGAAGAGCTTCCTCAGAAGAGGGTGTGCAAAAAAAAAGACATGGACTCACCTGAACAGTCCCTTACTGAGGATACGAATTACGTTGATGGGGGAGGTTCTCCTAGATCATCCCCTGACGATGTTTCCTTTGGGGATATCTTGGAGATTGAGACAGCAAGGTGACTGGAAATCTTCCACCCCCTTCCCCGGAGGGATCCGTATTCCGACAAGCTTTCTGTTCCTGGCCCACTACTTCCTGGGTGACCCCTCCTGCAGATGAGTTGTTCAAATTTATCATGCAGGGAGTGTGGAAGAGTCAGGATTCAGTAGAAGCTACCCCTAGGAGATCAGACAAAGTACTTTCTCCTCCAGAGGATCAACCCCATTGGTCGAAAGACTTGCCAGTAGATGCTGTGGTGGCGGCGGCGGCCACAAAGAAGGACTTGGCAGAAGAGAGTCCTGCTGTTCATTCGCCCAACAGGGAGTCCTGGGCAGTGGACAGGTTAAGGAAGCGAGTTTTTGCTGCAGCGACCTTTGCCGTGCATTTGCTGAATTTCCTGGCACACTTTACGAGACTCCAGAGAGACCTTATTTCCGAACTATCTGGTAGCCTCACGGGTTGTGTCGGATGGAGCACGTGACAAAGTGGCTTCCCAACTTGCCACCCTTGAAGCGATTTTGAATTCCTCCATGAGGTTGCTCTCTCACTCAACTGAAGGAGCAGCTAGAGCAGCAGGTGCTGGCATGGTTGCCCGACATCATGCCTGGATGCACATTTCTGACCTACCGGATTCCTTCAAGTCTTCCTTTTTGAACGCCCCTATTGAGCCCTCCTCGCTGTTTGGTTCTAAGGTCACGGATACTTTGGCCAGGTGCGAGCAGGACGAAAAGACCTTGTCTGCCGTGGGCCTGCACTTCTCCAAACATCAGTGTTCCTTCTCCAAGAACCAGAGGAGTGGAAAATTGTAGCACAAAAAGTCGCATGGTTTCTTTCGTGACGCATGTGGCGAGGACTCCTCCAGAGGCAGAGGAGGGTCCGACGGTGGAAGGTGCCCCTTTAGGGGCAGAGGGGGTTACCAGAATCAGAGCCCCAGAGATTCTTTCTCTGGTAGGCCCTATCAGCGCTCCTGAAGCGTTACCCGATTGCTTTCCTCTGGAAGCAGTCGAGGCATGTTTCTCTCTGCACCAAACAGCCTGGTCCTCCATTACCGATGATCTACGGGTGCAGAGAATTATCACCAGAGGCTATCACATTCCCCTCAAGTCTTTTCCAAGACCACAATTCTCCCTTCCTGACGTGCCACCCAAGTCAAAGGGAGGAGGCAGCTTCCGAAATCAAGAAGCTTCTGCTAAAGCGAGTCATCCAAAAGGTCCCCCCAGATCAATGCGGATTAGGGTTCTACTCCAGACTCTCTTTGGTGCCAAAAAGATGGGGGACTGGAGGCCCATCCTGGATCTCAGTCGTTTGAACGAGTCAGTCATACAGACCAAGTTCCGCATGGTCACTATTCAATCCATCCTTTGGGAGGGTGTGTGGATGTGCTCTCTAGATCTCCGGGATGCGTATTACCACATCAAAATGGACAAACGCTCCAGGAGACTTTTGCACTTCCAGCAGGGAGCCAGTCATTTTCAATTCAGAGCCCTGCCTTTCGGTCTCTCGACGGCCCCCAGAGTGTTCACAAAATGTCTAGCAGTGGTGACAGCTCACTTGAGACTTAACTGATTCCAAGTGTTTCCTTATCTGGACGATTAGCTCCTCTCCACCCCCACCGAGCGTCTACTGACCAGGGCCCTTCACTACACTCTGTCTCTGTTGGAGTCTCTGGGTATTACTATCAACTGGGAAAAATCAAACCTTCAGCCCTCACAACAAGTGGAATTCATAGGGGCTGTGTTCAACACTCAGCTCGGCCTAATATCTCTTCCTCATCACAGGCTCTTAAGACTCAGAACACAAGTGCAAGTGATACTCGACCGCAGGAAAGTGTCTGCAAGGGAAGTTCTGCAGGCTCTGGGTTCCATGGTGGCAGCCATTCCCATTGTACCATTGGCCAGACTTCATATGTGCCTGTTATAGTGGCTTCTTCAAACTCAATGGATACACAATCATCATCCCTTGAACGCACTAATCCTCATCACCAATCTCTGCAAACAGGATCTTCTCTGGTGGATGCGAATGGACGAAAGTCTTTGGTGTCGTACCTCTTTAGCCCAACGCCACTGTGACTATGGACGCTTCCCTGATAGGGTGGGGGGAGGCACTCTCAGGGAAAATCTGTTCAAGGCACGTGGTCTCCTCTAGAAGTCGACTTACACATCATTGTTCTAGAGCTCAGAGCTGTGTTACTGGTGTTACATGCTCTCCATCCTCTTCTTCCTCTCAGACCGATTGCTATCCAGTCCGACAACATGTCTGTGGTCTGGTACATCAACAGGCAGGGAGGGACCATATCTTAACCCCTTTGCCACGAAGCTATGAGAATTTGGCAGTGGGCGATGGCTTCCAACCATTTCCTGATTGCTACACACATCCCGGGGAGTTCCAACATGATTGCGGACAGGCTGAGCAGATGCATCTTGCTTCCTCACGAGTGGTCTCTCAGCCAGAGAGTGGCAGAGGAAATTTTCAGCCACTGGGGCCGGCCTTGCTGCGATCTGTTTGCCTCCCCCTCCAATACGAAGTGCAGCAGCTACTTTGCCCTCTTTCCTCCACAGGGGGTATCCCCGAGAGATGCTCTGACTCACGATTGTCCCGCTGGTCTCTTGTACACTTATCCTCCCATCCCCTTGATACCCTTGGTCTTAAGGAAAACTACTCTGTTGAGAAGCAGAATGATTCTCATTGCTCCGTTCTGGCCTCGACAGGTTTGGTTCCCCTTCCTTCAGCTACACCTGCTCCGACCTCCGAGGATCCTGGACTTCCGTCAGGATCTCATTTCTCACCCCCAAGGGTTGTCGTATCCAAATCTGACCATGCTCAAACTGACAGCTTGGTTGCTCCACTTCATTAGTAGCCAGGCTTGAATCACTCTCTTCTTCGGTACAGAATATTATTCTGGCCTCCCATAAACCTTCTACCAGAAAACTTTATAAAAACAAGTGGAAACGCTTTTGCTTTTGGGCACAAGAGCTGTCTCTGAATCCTGTTTCTGTTCCAGTAGCTATAGTTCTTCAATACCTGACTGAGCTTTTCCTTAACGGGGCTTCTGCATCCACGATTCGGGTGCATCTGGCTGCCATCTCCAATTTCCATGATGGTTCAGACGGAATTCCTATTATATCTTCTCGTCTTTGTAAGACCTTCTTGAAGATTTTTCATTCTAGACCTACCATTAGGCAACCTGTGGAATCATGGAATCTGTCTAGGGTACTTCAAACTTTGGCTCTACCTCCCTTTGAGCCGGCTGCAACCTGTGATGTGAAATTTCTGTCGTGGAAGACCTTGTTTCTGGTGGTGGTTATTTCAGCCAGATGTGTATCAGAGCTGTAAGCATTATGCATTGAGTCCGTATTTGATTTTCCATAAGGACAGAGTATCACTTCGCACCAGTCCCACTTTCTTACCCAAGGTGGTTTCGGAATTCTCTTTTAATCAGTCCATTGAGTTGCCCGTGTTTTTCCCTAATTATACCAACAAAGGGGAATACTGTCTCCATTCCTTGGATGTCCACAGACAGTTATGTTTTTATTTGGACAGGACAAAGTCATTTCGTAAGTCAGATCAGCTTTTTGTTGCCTTTGCGAGCTCTAGAATGGGATCGGCAGTGTCTAAAGTTACCTTGTCTAAATGGCTTAGGGACTGCATCTCCTTTGTTTATTCTCTGGAGGAGGAATCAGCTCCTGGCCACATTAAACCTCATTCCACGAGAGCTGTGGCCGCTTCTGTCGCCTTTCATGCTAGGGCTTCCATGGATGATATTTGTGCAGCCGCCACTTGGGCTAAACCCCATACCTTTATCAAGCATTACAAATTGGATCTGTTGGCTCTGTGGTTCTCTGGAATGTTCTTCCATAAGGGCCACCCAGATTCTGTAGTAGCTAGGGACTCGGCCCCATCAGTGAGGAATGGAAGAAGATTAACAATTTCAGATAAAGAAGTTATGTCTTACCATAACATTCCATCTGAGTTGTTGATCTTCTTCCATTCATCACATCCTCCCACCTTCCCTCGCCAAAGGCTCCTGGCGGATCTTCGGGTCATTTCGGTGTGTTATGGTGTTTGCTCAGAGATGGCCTCTGCCTTTATTTCTGTTTCTAATATATGTTTCTACTATATGTTCTGCAAACTCGATCTGAGGTATGGGATGAAGGGCATTGTGGGTAGTAGCGTGGCTCAAGAGTTTGGTGTATGCTAGCTTGGTATTTCGTATCCATCAGTGATGAATGGAAGAAGATCAACAACTCAGATGGAACGTTATGGTAAGACATAACTTCTTTTTACACTTGATGGATATTCATAGGCAATTACGTGTCTACCTCAGCAGAACTAAAGAATCTAGAAAATTGGACCAGATGTTTGTATCTTTTTCTGGTCCAACTCTAGGAAGATCTTTTTAAAAAGTTACCTTGTCAAAAATATTTAAGACTGTATTACTTTTTTGTGTGTGTGTTGTGCGTGTGTGTGTGTGTGTGTGTGCATGTATATATATATATATATATATATATATATATATATATATATATATATATATATATACACAAGTAATAACAAGATTCTCAAGTTACCTGCGCCTGTGAAAGTGCATTCCACCAGATCAGTAGCCATGTCAGCTGTTTTCCATTCTAAGGCTTCCATGGATGACATATGCGCAGCAGCAACAACATAGGCTACTCCACATACTTTTATCACTCATTACAAATTAGATTTGGTCTTCAGGGAAAGAGCTTCCTTTGGTTCTATGGTTCTCAGGAATATCCTTCCATAAGGCCACTCAAGATTTAAAGTAGCTGGGGACTCTGTCCCAAAGGTCAAGGATAGATGAAGATTGACAACATCAGATAAAGAAGTTATGTACTTACCATAACGTTCCATTTGTGTTGTCGATCTTCATCTATCCTTGACACCCCACCCTCCTTCCCCCTCCTTTTGACTTTCTAGAGGATCATATACTTGTCTTAGTTACTTTTTCAAGCTTGACCTTGGACATGGCTTCTTCTTTGGGTTGTAAATTCCTCTGCCTTTCTATGTGTCTGCAACCTCAGTCTGAAGTAATATGGAGAGGGGTATTGTGGGTAGAGTCTTGGATCCAGATTTTTTGGCTGGCGCGAATTGTGCAACAGCTGAGCCAGCTCTGAGAATCGGAACAGAGTACCCAATGGTCAAGGATAGATGAAGATCGACAACACAGGTGGAACGTTATGGTAAGTACATAACTTCGTTTTTATCAAATTCACATGTTTGGTTCTTTCCAAGTGTGTCTCCTGTAACATAGCTGTTTGCGCTCTACTTTTTTAATATAGTTCACCATTCTTTCTTATTTGTATTTATCTATCAGACTATTGACATTTAAAGACATTACAGAAAGCATCATTGTATTAACAAGTTATTATTCCCACCTTTTACTTATAAAACGTTTTTGTTAAATGTCTAGTTCCAGCTTTTGTGTTACATGCATTACACTGTTTGGCAGGTTGAACTTCTGTATAGTTTTCTTGTCATATGAGTTTGAGTCTGTCACATCTTACAAAACATTTTGTTTTATTGAAAGCCCTCAAACAAAAAAAATTAATTTAATACTAACACGCAAAACTATATACATCTTCAAATATTGAAGTTTTACCCTCCTAATAGGAACAAATGTCCCAAACTGACAGCCACACTCATAAACTTGAGTTAACCTAAAAGAAAGGTTATCCATGTAAAGACGCATGGTGCAGCCCGTGCTTTTTACTAAGTGCTAACTGGGTTTGTCTTATCTTTATAGCTGTCCCAGCTGGGAAAACCTCCTGAATGCTTTCAGAGAATGTTATCTCCTAGCCAGTTTCTCTTTTTTTTTTCCTAGCCAGTCACTCTCTTCCAGACTGTAACCAATTTCTCTTTATCAAATTGTCTCCATGAAGACATGAGAACCAGACAGCCAATTTCTCATTATCAGAGTATGTCTGTGGAGACATGAGAACCAGGCAGTCAATTTCTTTTTATCAGATTGTTTCCATTGGAGACATGAGGGCCAGATACAGAATTGCCGCTAAGCATACATTCATTTGCTAGGGAAAAAAGCCTCATAATATTAAATATTCTTTTTTCATTTACTTGCCTTTTCTTAAAACTTGTTACTAAATCAATCTAAGGTTCTTAATCTAGTCATTCCCCATACAAGAATGAGAAAAAGCACATTTCCTTTTCTTTTCTCATGGTCTTTTTAACCAGGCTTTTTTTTTTTTTTTTTTTTTTACATTGCAGTGCCCATATTTCTTAAAACTGAACATGAAAGAGAAGGGATAAAGAAAGGGGGAAAAAGAACAGCAGCACCTATTTGCAATCCCCATTACACTTAAAAATAAATGAGAAAACTTTACTTTATAGCATGCAAAGAAAGCCATACACCACAAAAATAGTACTATTAAGAACATTTTTGTTACTTAGTTAACTTTCTCCCCTCTCTTCCCCTCCCCAAAGCATTTTTCTGAACATTAATGACATGAAGTAGGGCATATACTTTAGAGTTCCCCACAAGTGAAACAAATTCTGAAAAAGTCCAATATTCCCAGAGTTTCTTGTTCTGACATATTTCACAAATATAATTATTGCATTGTAATCCCACATTGTTACTAGTTTTAATACTGTTCATCTCCATCTCTAAAATTCTGTCTCTGCTTCATTTCCAACATACTCTTGATTCTTCTGGTCAACTCTAATGGTCTTTTCCTTCTCTCCAACATTTTCCACTGAAACAGTGGAAAACGTTTCGCAGGTACAGTCTCTCTGTGGTCTTTATTACCAGAAGAACAAGAAGTAGAATCTCCTCCTGTTTCACAACCCACTTTTTATTGGGCAAACTTTTATATTTCCTTCTTAGTATGTACTTCATTAAAAATGATTTTGTCCCTCCAGGGAAGAATGCACTGAAGACAGCTGGGTTACAGCAGTTTGAATCGTACACCTACATCATGACATTCCCTGAATAGTGGAATGAATTTACTCCTTTTCTGACTGGTGTACAATGAGTAATCATTTTCCACAAACACACTGCTGTCCCCCACTTTTAGTAGTTTGTCCTTCTGCCACAGTTTTTTCAGAATCAACTCCTTCTGCTGGTAGGATTGTATCTTTACTATTAAAGGTCTCGATTGCTTTCTCATAGCCAGATTTGGAGCATCAATATGATGTGCCCTTTCAACTAACAACTCCTGCTGTGGAATACCAGTCCAATTGCTTATTTGTGCTTTCATAAAATTAATGCATTCTGTTCCTTCCAACTTCTCTGGTATAGCTGAAAATCTCAGGTTTTCCCTACGTGTTCTGTCCTCTAATTCTATTATTTTTTGAAACATCTCTTCTTGTGCAGTCTCATATTCAGCCAGCCTTTTCTTTATTTCAGCCTCTGATTTTTGCAGCTGTATTACCTCATCTGAATATCTGTTTAAAGCTTCTTCCATTTTTTCCAGCCTTTTGTCGTTTGTGTTAATATACTCCATCAGTGTTTTGTTTATTTTAACCTGGTCTGTGTGCAGCGGTCTTATATTTTCCTGTAGATTACTTTAAGTCATGTCAGGAGGTTGCATTGCTTTTTGCTGAACAGCTGCAAAACATTCCCCAGTCAGCGTTTCTTAATCACTTTTTGTAGCTAATGTATTTCCATGTGCTCTGTTTCTTTTTTCCAGGCATCCAGGCAGTACACTTACTAGCCAGTTACTGAAATTTACCCGTAAGCAAAAGTCTACTGGCCTTCTCTGTCGAGGTTTGGTTCTCACACTGGGAGAGCTAGAGTTAAGCTGTTACTCAGTGTGCAGCCATCTTGAAAGGCCTCTGTCCCAGTCATTAAGGAATGAACTAAAATGGCAACATCAGATAAAGAAGTTATATACTTACCATAACATTCCATCTGCGTTGAACATTCTTCCTCAACTTCCCTCCCGCCAATCCCCTAAAAATTTAACTCTTGGATCAGAAGATGCTAATGGAACCAATGTTCCTTTGTTTGAGTCTCCAGGTACGTAATTTTTCTTTATTCTCTAAAGTCAGCAACCAAGATCTGAGGTATGGTAGGGGACTAATGCATTTTGGGTAAGAGGAGCTCGAGAGCCTTCAGTGTTCCACTAGCTGTAAAAAGTGGCCAAGTCTAATCTGATGGTCGAATCCAAACCCAGTCGTTGAGGAAAAATGAAAATGGACAACACAGATGGAACGTTATGGCAAGTACATAACTTCTTTATTCTTTTTTAAGCTGAAGTTGGAGGTAAGACCCCCATCGATGATGCAGCAGGTAGCACACTTGCTTTTGGTGCAGAAGGCTGTGGGTTCTATTGCCACACCATATTGATTGAGTGTATCATGGGGGGCTGCCGCATTCCTGAGTGTGTGGTCCTTCCGTTGATTTTTTAAACAGAGGTCTCATTTGTTTGAGTTGGTAGTAGTTCAGGTGGATGTAAAAGATCCCACAGCACCCATCAAAAAGAGTAGGGGAAGTTCCCCAAAGCCCTGGCTAAATTCCCATAGTAGTATAAATACTACCTTGGGTCTCCCCTGAAAGGAGGCTGCTAGCCTAGTGGGGCTACCCGGTTAACAGAGGATAAATTAAAATAAAATAAAAAGTTTATGCAGTGCTGTACATTTTAGCAAAGGGGCTGGTACTTTGTATCTGATCTTACCACTCTTTATTTATTTATATTTATTTACTCGGGTAGTGCACTGATCAATATTAACCAATTTCAGGCTCAGTTTGGGTGAAATACAAAACATTTCACAAACAAAAATAGAGAAATATAAACAGTAACAGAAGAGTTTGGATGAATTACCTAGAAAAAAATGTGTAAATACATTCCAGTGAACAAGCAGAGTGTAATGTAAGTGGGTCAATCTGTAGTGAATCTTGAGAGAGGGGAAGGCACTCTGAAAGAAAATAGGTTAGGTGATACGTCCTGTGTTGAAGCAGGAGCATTTGGCTTGGATGAAGAAGTGCTTATTGAGATGCATTCTGAATTTGGAATGAGTGTTCATTTCCTTAATGTCGATAGGGAAAACTTGCCAAAGGAATAGGTGCCTGAGAGAAGAAAACATGTGCAGTGCTGTGGAATTAGGTTCTAGGAGTAATGAGAGTTGATGGTGCTTGTGACTAGTGTCCCAGGTTGTACGAGTTTTTTTTTTTTTCTTTCAAAGTCTAGCTGCAAGGGTGGTAAATGTGTAGAGCTGGGATCCTAAAATTAGGTTAGCTCTTTCTTTTATGGGTAGCCATTTGGCTTTTTCTAGGGTGATACAGTGATGCTTACAGAAAGGTGAGTTTGTAATGAATCGGACAACTGTAGACCTTCCACTTCATCCCCATGTATGTCCACTTGAGATTCTGTTGTGTGAACTTGTTTAAATGGTAGAAAAATTCTGAACTTTCAAATTAAGCAAAGTGCTGCAGAGACATTCTGTTAACTGTTTTTAAATGGGGATTCCAGTTTTGCTTCATCACCTTGCCAGATGTTGGTTTTGAGTCACATTGTCGTGATACTTACTGCGGAGTACTTTCTCACTTACTCTAGTAATGTTATGCAGTTTTGTACTGAGAAAAATTTTGATTAGCAGATCAAAAATAATTTTTTAGATGGGAGAATTGGCATTTGTTTATTTTATATTTTAGCCATATTATTAAAAGCATATTAATTATTGTGCTAAATATTTTTTTTACAAGTTGTGACTATCCATTTCATTTCAGAATGCTAAATTGTATGTTTTGTAATTTTTGATATTTAAATTGCCAAACGTGGACTGCAGGTTTTCCTTCAGACCCATATTATTCTGAGAGCTGTACCCCAAATATTTTAATTCTCTCGAAGGAGTAATTTGTTTCTTTTTGCCATCTTTATTTGTGTCATAAAATGAATGAAAATTATTTTGAAAACTTATTGTAAAGTGATTGAAAAATAATTTGTTTTGAGTAGTTTCGCTTTGCTACAAATTCCTTTCTGCTGCTTACTTTTTCATGTTTTTTCCCAATATATGAAATAGAGATTTTACCTTGGAGAGCCTCATAGTTTTGCTGTTGTGAATCTTTTCCAGGCTAAAGATGTTTTTACCACCTCAAAGAGACATTCCATGTACACTAATTGAAGTTGTCTAGTTATATGAACACCTGCCTTTATCCCTGTGTTGTAGGACAAGGATCCAAAGCCTTCTTTCCAAAACAGTGTAGCCAGCAAATGTGCTTAATGTCCATTTGGTAATGTTTTACTTCTTGAAAGGGCTTCAGTACCCCCCCCCCACACACACACACACACACACACAACGCCTCCACATAAGAGATAGTGCCCACTGTATCTCTGTTACTTATTATACTCCATTACTGAGTCACTGCATCTCAGGGAAGGAAGAAAGGCCCCACTGGTAGCTGTCTTCGTTGTATAGATACATTTTAAGCTGTATGCCATTTTCCAAATCTGGATGTTTTGCTGTCCTTTGCCTTTCTTTATTCCTATTTTTTCCCTGAGGTAATGTCAGAAGAACATTTAATGTAAAAGAAATAGACTTAAATAACAGCTGCAATGTGCATTACATTTTACATGTGCACACTAACACTTTAGCATGTTGTCAGTATTTTTACACCATACAATTTACTAAGATCACATCTCTAGACTACTACTTAAGGTGCTAATTATTATTTTACAGATAGGGTCATTTACTGCTATGTTGACTAGGAATGCTTTAATTTGTGTACAAAGTAATGCAAAGAAACATTCATCAGTGTTAAGTATTATTTTTGATGGAAAACCTACAGCGTTTACTAATGTTAGTGTTTTATTTTGTTTATTTGCAATTTTCATCAGGAAATTTGTTATACAAACATTACCAAGAACAGAAACATTTTTTACTTGTGAATACATTTTCAGTCCCTTCATTGTCCTAAGCATTTTTAAACACCTTTATTGACTTATGACTTAAAACACAGGCAAACATACATTAGCAGAAAAGAAAACAAATCATATAAACATTTTTTCCATTTATATACTCTCTATATCACATATTCTTTATTAGTCCAGCATTACATCTTCTTTCGGCTGCTCCCGTCAGGGGTCGCCACAGCGGATCATATGTTTCCCTTTCTTCCTGTCCTCTGAATCTTGCTTTGTCACACCAACCCACCTGCATGTCCTCTCTCACCACATCCATAAACCTCATCTTAGGCCTTCCTCTTTTCATGTTACCTGGCAGCTTCATCCTTAGCATCTTTTTCCCAATATACTCTGCATCTCTCCTCAGCACGTGTCCAAACCAACGTAACCTTGCCTCTCTGGCTTTGTCTGCAAACCTTCCAACCTGGGTTGACCCTCTAATATACTTATTCTTAATCCTATCCACCCTCGTCACTCCCAGTGCAAATCTTAAAATCTTTAACTCTGCCATGTCCATCTCTGACTTCTGCCTTTTTGTCAGTGCCACTGTCTCCAACCCATATAACATAGCTGGTCTCACTACCTTCTTGTAGACCTTCCCTTTCACTCTTACTGGTACTTGTCTGTCACAAATCACTCCTGACACTCTTCTCCACCCACTCCATCCTGCCTGTACTCTCTTCTTCACCTCTCTTCCACACTCACCATTACTCTGAACTGTTGATCCCAAGTATTTAAACTCATCCACCTTCGCCACCTCTACTCCCTGCAGCCTCACCATTCCTCTGTCCTCCCTCTCATTCACACACATATATATTCTGTCTTAGTCCTGCTGACCTTCATTCTTCTTCTCTCTAGAGTATATCTCCACCTCTCCAGGGTCTCCTCCACCTGTTCCCTACTCTCACTACAGATCACAATGTCATTTGCAAACATCATAGTCCATGGGGATGCCTGTCTGGTCTCATCTGTCAACCTGTCCATCACCATTGCAAATAAGAAAGGGCTCAGAGCTGATCCTTGATGTAATCCCACCTCCACCTTAAACGCATCCGTCACTCCCACCTCAGACCTCACCGCTGTCACACTACCCTCGTACATATCCTGTACCACTCTTACATACTTCTCTGACACTCCCGACTTCCTCATACAATACCACAACTCCTCTCTAGGCATGCTGTCATATGCTTTTTCTAAGTCCACAAAGACACAATGCAACTCCTTCTGACCTTTTCTGTACTTCTCCATCAACACTCTCAGAGCAAACATCGCATCTGTAGTGCTCTTTCCTGGCATGAAACCATACTGCTGATCACTAATTATCACCTCCCTTCTTAACCTAGCTTCCACTACTCTTTACCATAGCTTCATGCTGTGACTGATGAATTTAATCCCTCTGTAGTTACTACAGCTCTGCACATCACCCTTATTCCTAAAAATCGGTACCAAAACACTTTTTCCATTCCTCAGGTATCCTCTCACTTTCCAAGATTTCATTATACAATCTAGTTAAAAACTCCACTGCCATTTCATCTAAACACCTCCATGCTTTCACAGGTATGTCATTTGGACGAACAGCCTTTCCATTCTTCATCCTCTTCATAGCTATCCTTACTTCCTCCTTGCTAATCCACTGCACTTCATGATTTACTATCCGCACATCATCCAACCTTCTCTCCCTCTCATTCATCAGCCCCTCAAAGTACTCTTTCCATCTGCTCAACACACTCTCCTCACTTGTGAGTACGTTTCCCTCATTATCCTTATCCTTTATTACCCTTACCTGCTACATATCTTTACTAGCTCGGTCCCTCTGTCTAGCCAGTCGGTACAGGTCCTTTTCTCCCTCCTTAGTGTCCAACCTTTCATGCAACTCTTCATACACCTTATCCTTAGCCTTCGCCACCTCTCTCTTTGCCATGCACCTCATTTCCTTATACTCCTGTCTACTTTCTTCATCTCTCTGACAATCCCACTTCTTCTTCGCTAACCTCTTTCTCTGTATACTCTCCTGTACTTCCTCATTCCACCACCAGGTCTCCTTGTCCTCCTTCCTCTTTCCAGATGTCACACCAACCACCTTTCTAGCCATCTCCCTTACTAGCTCTGCTGTAGTTACCCAGCTATTCGGTAACTCTTCACTGCCACCCAGTGCCTGTCTAAACTCTTCCCTGAACTCCACCTCACAATTACCCTTTTTCAATTTACACCATTTGATCCTTGGTTCTGCCCTCACACTCCTCCTCTTCTTGATCACCAATGTCATCCTATAAATCACCATCCTATGCTGCCTAACTACACTTTCCCCTGCCTCCACTTTACAGTCTCCAATCTCCTTCAGACTGGCCCTTCTACACAAGATAAATTCCACCTGTGTGCATCTTCCTCCACTCTTGTATGTCACTCTATGCTCCTTCCTCTTGTTAAAATACGTATTCACCACAGCTATGTCCATCCTTTTCGCAAAATCCACTACCATCTGACCTTCTGCATTCCTTTGCTTAACACCATACCTACCCATCGCTTCCTCATCCCCCTCTGTTCCCTTCACCAACATGCCCATAGAAATCTGCTCCAATCACCACTCTCTCACCCTTGTGAACAGTCATCACCAGCATTACAAAAATTTCTAAATTCCTGCCTTCCCTTAAATCTCACTCCTCCTGAACATTATTCTGCATGTATTTATTTTGAGTTCATTTATATCCTCCTACTTTAGGTGTACAGTGTTGGCTAGTAAAAGAGAATTGTTTGGCAGCTACTGTGCAACACAAATTCTCCAAAGCATTTTGCTCACTGTGTCTTTAATTCATACTTAGAAAATCAGCATATAAAGTGATGACCCTTCATTAGTCATGTAGTATTCCGAAATGGTACATTAATGTGCATGGAGAGCATACAAAAAGCATGTCTGGTTGCCCAAAAATTCTGTCCTGATGACAAAGCCTGAATTATTACAAAGATACATGTCCATATCTTAACTATTCCATTTTATAAATACTTCAAATTGATCAGTTATTGATTCTGCATAACATGAACATTTAGCCTTTACATTTACACTGTGCTAACGGGGAAAAAAGTCTTCAATCTAGCACTGCATTTACCCATATTAACACTGTAATAGGAATGGCTATTTACACCGTTTGAGCTGGTGAACCAAAATTGTGGAATGCAGTTTATTGCTGAGGTAGCCTTCAGCTCTTCTCACCACCTTGAGCTGCATTAATCAAATGAACAAAGATTTCTTATTGAATTTTAAGCAGATTAATTGTCTGAGTTCCAAGGATGCATTGTCAGAGTGTTCAAAATAGTTTCACTGGCTTCTTCATGAAATGCAGATTTGTATATACTGTTGTAGCTTTATAAAGATTCATAAATGTTTTTTACACTTTCATGCTGCTGACATTGATTTAAAGTGGTTGTTTCTTAGAATACGGTTTCAGACTAAGGGCTTGCTTAACATATGTATGTGGGGGAGGGGTGGTTAGCAACAATAAATAGTAATAATCCTTTTGAAATTTTTTGCATAATGTCCAATAGTCCATATTGATATAAGCTACTAGCACAGTAAGACTGTTCTAACATTAAAACTTGTGTTCACTTATTTAGTCATATCTCTAAACTTCGTGATCTCAAGAAATTTTTAACACCCCAGTCCTGTCTGTTAAGAACTGATCGATCCAGTCCCTACACTGTAATCCTTGTACTGGTCACCACTGGTGCCCTTTCTTGGCATCTTTCACAATCTCTTGCAAGCTCAAGCTCCTCCTCTCTTGCAGTTCTCGCTGCTGCTTCTGCAAACAATGCACAGATCTTCTGCAGCTTGAGCAACTTTAGCTTTAAATCTTTTTTTGACAAGCACTTTGGCAGATGTCATTCCTTTTCCTTATAAGTTAGCTGCATGTACAGTTTGAGAGTTTTGTATTAGTGGTTTAACTTTTTTCAAACAAAAAAGTTATATATCTCTATCAGAACCCACTCTCACTGAGGCCTTGCATCCCTTCTAGCTTAGCTTGTGTTTTTTTCCTTTCCTTCCTTTCTTTAGCAATTTTTCATAAGCAAACATTATAATAATTATAATCATTATAACAGTTATTTATTAATGATTAAAAGTTTTTCTGTCTTTTTTTATTGCTTTCTTGTTGGCACTTTTGAGTGCTGGGCTCCCTTCTTACTGCTTTTTATGGTGTTAATTGTAATTTTTAAGAAAGTTACTGCCTTGTTTAGGAATTCTTGTTAGTGTTGTTTACAGGTTATTATTGTAAAATGGACAGAGAATGCAGAGCTGGCTTTACAAACTCAAAAAAAAAAATGTGGATACAAGGTTCCGCCCCATGACCCACCTGAGTGTGGTCTGGCTGGTGACAGAACATATGAACACTGGCTCTGTTGGTAAAAGTTTTAGTCAATATATGTCACTAGACTAGAAGAACAAGTTGGTTTTGTAGGAGCTGTTGAAATATGAAACTTCTAGGAACAATAGCCAGTCAGAGAAGAAGAGAAAATAAGGTTGGAGGAGGTTAGAGACAAGGCACCTGATGTGCCTTCACCTGCTAAGGTTACCAGAATTGTGGTACCATCCATAGCAGAATGTGGGCCTTCCACAGCACCATCAGTCCTACCAACAGCTGTTTCATTGGACTTGGACAGGCCTAATCACTCTGATTCATCTGACTCAGCTTTGAGACAATCAGTGTAATTTCTTCTGGGATCAAGAGCCATTTAGATTCTTTTAGTTCTGGCCAGCTTCATGCCTATCAGATCCTCCAGGTCAATGCATAGTCCTTCAGCTCTTCTGGGGAGGGAAAGAATGTTGGCCTTTCTAAATGCCCACTGGAGCAGAGTCAGCTATCGCCATAAAGTAAAAGGCTTGGCTCAAGTTAGTTGGTTTGCAGAACACTACAAGGTAGCCTTCGCCAACACCCACATGATGGGATGCAACTTATTAGGACCAAAAGTAAAAGACTGGTTGCAAAAAAAGGGAGAAGGAAGACAAGACACTCAGTACTATCCATGCTGAGTTCGCAGCCCCTCAGATGTCCTTTACTAGGAGTCAAAAGGGAGCAAAGACCATACCGTTTAGAAAATGCCAGCAGCCCTCATTGCAAGCACTGTGGAGGCAGAGCTGCTTGCATGCAAAGGGGATTCTCCAGTGGGCACCATCCTAGGGGCAGAGGTGGACCACAAAACCAGGGATTCTCTGATGTTTTTCCCCAAGAAATAGACAGCAAAATCCCTGAAGGTCTCCCCATCTGTTTCCCTCTGTGGGCAGTCTATTACATTTCTTTGTACATCATAGTATGTCTGCCCTCAACACAGGACAGTTTATCAAAAAATAATATAACATATAATATAAATAAAAAAATAATATTCAGAGCCTAGTCAATACCTTTTTCAAAAATATTGTCAATGCTGTCTCTATTCTCTTCTAGAAAATTCCACCCTATCAAAGGAAGGTGGCAATTCACATCAGCCTACTTCAAACTGTCCCTTATCTGTCACACTTATTTTGTGGTATAGAAATACCTTTCTCAGTCTTACCTCAACCTCCTCCAGACCAACTTCATTATTGTCCTGTGGTTCTGCAGTATCTTTTGGATCAGGGCACTATCCAACCCATTCCAGACTCCGAAAGAGGAACAGGGTTTTACTCCAGGATGTCTCTGGTTCCTAGAAAAGAGGAGTCATGGAGACCTGCCTAGACCTCTCCTTTCTCAACACTTTTTTGTAAAGATTCCCACTTTCTGAATACCCCCCCCCACACAGGCTCTGTTTCCTCTCTCATTTCACAGGCCTTTCTGGTCTCTCTAGAACTAAGACACCTATCTTCATATTCTCATTCACCCTTTTTTCAGGAAATTTTTACATTTCTGTGTTTATTCATATTCTCAGTTTTAGTTCTCTGCTTTGGACTTTGGCCTTTCTTAAAGCCCCAAGGATATTTGGGTCTATATTAATTCATCAAAATACATATTCAATGAAATCTAAACAATGAAGTTCATTACAGCGAAACAGAGAATTTTTCTCAGGGTTAGGAACCACTCACTCTCTAGCACTTTGGAACACACACTGCACTAAATCAAGCCCACCCAGCTGAGGGGCTTTGACCCCCACACCCCCCCAACTAACATATATATATATCTACCAACACCAAGATCATACTACAGTGAGAAAAGGGCAAAGTTGTGCTTATGGCCCAGTGGCTCTTAACCTTGAGAAAAATTCTGTGCTTTGCTGTAATGCATTTCGTTGTTTAGCTGTCGATGAATACGAATTCTATGAATACGTATTTCGATGAAGTAATATAGACCTGGGTATTTACTAAAGTGTGGCTCCTGTCATAGCCTTTTACAGGCTTTGGAGAATCCAGATATTCATGTATCTGGATGGTCTGTTTCTTAATGCTCCCTCTCATCCCAAGCTTTTGCTGGATCTACACTTCATCATGCTCTTTCTGCACAGTCTGGGATTCACCGTCAGTCTTAAGCTGTCACTTTTGACCGTTTCCCCAGATTACATGTTTCTGGGTTGCAGAATCTAAACCATTCCAATGTAGGCTTCACTTCCTTCTCCCAAGGTCCCTGTCTGTAACAACCTACTTCCAGTCTCTTCTTCCCCTTTCTTTCCTTCCTGTAAGGGAATTTCTCAGAGCCTTGGGGTTCACAACATCTACCATTCCCATCCTTCCTTTTGCCAAGCCTCATATGGGGAAGCTTCAGTGTACCCAATCACAGTTTGGCTCCAGCGCTGCCATCCTGAAGTGTTGCCAGTTCCTTTACTGCCTTGTCTCAAACTTGATTTTCACTGGTGGATACGGTAGTGCTTCCTCAATCCAAGCCTGCCTTTTCAGACTCCTACTTAAGAGCTGTTCATAGATTTCTTCTGATCTGGGGTGAGGTGCCTCTTCCAACTGTCTGAAGGTGCAGGATTTATGGCCCCTTCATCAGAGGTCAGACCATATCAACATAAAAGAGATGAGGGCACTCATTCTTGATCTCCAGACCTTCCATTCTCTTTGGTCTCTAGGCCCTCTAAAGCTCTTTGCATACAACACCACAGTCAGGTGGAACATCAGCAAACAATGGGACACAAGGTCTTATCTTTACAGACTGGTTCTTCAGGTCTGGGACTTTGCTATCCACCATCAGCTAATTCCTCAGGTGGTCTACAACCTTTCAGAACACAACATTCTGCTAGACTTCCTGAGCAGGTACAGGACACAATCTCACAAATGGATGGGTGGGAGGTTGGCATAAAGGTTAAGGTATTCACTTTATAGGCACAAGGTGCAGCGTTTGAGTCTCTCATGGGGTAATTGGCTGGATTTGGAATGGCCCAGAAGGACAGTTTAACTTGGTACTAATTTATGAACTTGTAGCATTGGGGGTTCACATAATGGTTAAGGTGTTACCTTACAGACAGAAGGTGCAGAGTTTGATTATCAATTGAGATAATTGGCTCATCTTAAAATGGCCCATAAAGGCAGTTGGCTTAGTACTAACCTATGAACCTATGCATCACAGAGAGGTGTTTTTGGACATTGTACATTGGTGGGTACTCCTCAAGTGGATCTCTTTGCTACCCCTCTGAATAGGCAACTTTCTATATTCTGCCCTGAGCTCCGAGTCCTCAGCCTTGAAAGGTGGATGTTATGTATTTTTCTTGGAAGGAGATGTTCCTGTATGCCTTTCTCTCCTCTTCCTCTGCTTTTCAGGGCCCTGCACAAGATTATGAAGTACTCCCCCAGAATCTTGCTGGGGATTCCTTTTTGGCCCATGAAGCACTGGTTCCAATTTCACCTAGCAAAGGGAAGTCATCAGAAGTTACCTCACTGGATTTGATCTTCTCACACAAGACATGTAGTCTCTTATTAACCCTTACTTTTAAAGTCTTCAGTTCACACTTTGCATTATAGGGTTTTAATCCCTTTTTGACACCACTTTTGTGAGGACAAGCTTAGGATTCTGCAGGAGGCCAGGAAACCCACTACCAGGAAATCAAATATGGTTAAATGGAAGATATTTACTGTTTGGTGTCTCAAGCATTACCAGGATCCCTTTCTTACTTGAGTGAACTTCTCCATGGCCTAGCATATTCTTCTGTTAAAGCTCACCTATCAGTAATCTTTGCTTGTCTCTCCTTGAACCAATCATTGGCTTCTCAGTTTGAGGTCAAACAATTCTTAAAGGCATTCATCACATCAGGCCTCCAGGAAAACCTATTCCTTCCTCTTGGAACCTTAATTTTGTCTTTGAAAAATTGACCAAGGCCCACTTCTTCTCTTTACAATGTTGCACCTGGAAAACCATTTTGTTACTTACTTTTACTTTATCCAAGAGAGTTTCTGAGCTTCTGGCTGTGATTGTGACACACCCCTGCACTGGCCCACTAATCAAGGACCCTCAATCCTTACCACTGGCAGCAGTGAGGGACGTACACAATGGGCGGATGACAAGTACACACACAATAAAGTGCAATTTCCCTTAAGTGCACACAGAGACCACAGTCAGTCTGGGGCTGGTTTCTCCCTTTTTCTCCAGATCCCCAATAAGACTCCCCACTGGCACAGCTATATGGTTGAGATCTCAGCTGACTGGTGAAGCAAAAACCTCCAGCACCCTCTCTGTCCAACCAGTGCTTCGTGTCCCAGCTCAAGTAGCTGACACACACACACACTCTGAGATTTGATTTACACACACACCTGGGAAAAGGCTGGCATAGATTTACTGGCTATGCTCCCTTGTGCCCAGACTATAAGATGGTTATCACTGCCACCAACCACTCTTATCAGCTACCATAGGCCCTTAACGAAGGGTGTCCAATCCTACTGTGTAATATTACTAATAATCCAAATGGTAGCCAGGCTATTAGGAGTGGCCTGTACAGTGTCACCGAATACATATGCAAGTACTCTAAGTGCTTAAATATGTCTCACATATATCGGCCACAAAGGTTTACATATACGTAATAATAAATAATAAAAGAACAAGACAATACTCAGTAAATCCAACACAGTTACTTCAGAGTTCAAAATCACAGGAAATATTTAGAACAACAATGCAGGACAGTTTCAAATAAATGCAGAAAACATCCAAACTAATTTTTACTATATTCCTAACTATATCTAAAAGAAATGACTGTACTCTAGTTACTTACTATTAGCAAGGCAAGTACAGATGGGGATGATGAGTGAATGTTTCCAGGTCAAAGACAAAATATGATATGCACAGACTGTCTCTGAGAGTTCCCAAATTAATATCAAACATTATTGCTGGGCCAGCTTGGATGACATCACTCTTTGTCACCTGACTTCAGTTCCCAGGCTAAACAGAAACTTAACAGAATTTAACAGCTGTGTGTGAGAAGTACATATCTCTCAGATCTTTGCAGATCTTGGAAGTTGTAAAACAATAAAACACTTTTACATTAGAAACCTAGTAATTACTTCTCTCCAAGACAATACAAAAAACTTCGAGCTTTAGACATTGTGTCTGCTACAGAACTGAAAATGAGAGATATAATCTTTTGTTTATGGCCAAGCTATAAAGTAACTTAGCCTAAACTATTCTTACGTTTTGCAGGTTAATCTTCTATGTTCCAGCAGGGTACACTGTGGATACATCTTAGCTCAGTACATAGCATACAATTCTGTATAAATCATGTCAATATTCACAAATGACATAAAATTATTTACAAAATTCCAGATAGCTGGGCTGGCAGTATTTCATTATCTCACAGATGGTGGTGCTTCTTTTTTGGTTTTTCATAGGGACAGGGTGTGTCTGCATTCTAATCCTCCTTGTATGCCCAATGTGGTCTGTGATTTTCTCTTAGTCTATCCAGCTTCCCTCCCTTTTTCCTTTTCTGCAGTCTGCTAATGAGAAGGTTCTTCACACCTTGGATCTATATGGACATTTCAGGTATTATTTGGTTAAGACAAAGACTATCTGCAGATCTGAGGAGCTTTTTTTCTTTTCTTACTAGAACTTTGAGTCTAACAGTTTCTAAGCAAACCATCTCCTGCTGGATTTCCAAGGCCATTTCTTTTTGTTATTCTTTTCATGGCAAACAGCTTTCTGCTTCAGATTGAGCTGCTTGTACGAGGGCAGTAGCCTCACCTAGAGCTTTCTTCACGTGTTTAGATACTAGATCCATAAATGAAGCTACTACTTGATCCTCTGTCCACACTTTTACTAAACATTACAAGCTGGATGACATTTCCAGAGCCAGGGCATGATTTGCCAGGACTATCCCTCATGGGCTGCTGTATGCTTTTCTCCTCCCGTCTTTTACAGTAGCTTTGGTAATCTCCCACATGTTATGAATACTGCAACAGTGATAAGCAAGGACCTAGTTCAGTTGTGTAAGATCTTACTGTAGCAGTAGATGCCCTTCTTTTCATTGTTGTAGAATTCAGTCACTGCCTCCTGTTCCCTTTCCTTTTTGTTTTTGTTGGGTGCACTCTGCTAGCTGAGGGGTATTTTCTTTTCCTGTGCCTCTTCCCTCCTGGATGCACATGTCCTTCTTTATTCTGGGTCTGCTCTAATTCTCCTTAGGTGCTACATTTTGAGTATTAAGTATGTGCATGTCACCTTTATGCCCTGTGCTTGCACAAGAGGAATATTTGTGACATACGATGCTGGGAGGATATAAAGGTATTGGTATACTTGCCGGACGTTATGAATGCAGCAGTAGTGAAATGAAGAACATGTACTATTATGGTAAGATCTTACACAACTGCACTTTTGCTGTACACCAGGCAAAAGAGAAGCAAATTTATCCCATCAATTCAGGGATTGCGAGAGGCAGGTGTGAGATTCACACTGCTGTATCCAGCTGTCTTCAGAATGTTTTTTTGGCTGGAAGATCAAAGTCAGTTTTTGATGCAGAAAAGGCTAATGAAGAAATACAAAAGTTTCCCAACAAAAAGTGATCCATCAAACAAAAGGGAACTCTCTTCTCATTCTTCTGATTATTAAGTTCATGGAGAGAATTTGCAAGTGAAGCCTTTTCCAATGTTCCAAAGGAAAATGCTTGAGAGAAGCAACAGGAGTTGATTAGAAGAATCAGAAGTACTTTGGACTTGAACCAGTCTGGAGTTGGGAGATGGAGGTGAAAATGAAGATCAGAAACACTGCAATTAGTAAATAACTGTGAGATTATAGCATGTCAATCACATTTGTGAAATTTGGCTTTGCAATAAAAAGTGGCTGAGACGGATTGGACTTTTGTTGACTTTGTTAAACTTTTGAGGGGCTTAAAAGGATATATATCCCACTTTGTGATTAATGTTTGGAAGGACAATAAAAGGGAAAAGTAACTGCAAGCAAAACAGTTTTTGTTATTAACAGTATTTGTGTAAAACATTTCATGATATGAATTGCATGTTCTATAGTAAAGCTTTTTCAGTGATTGTTGTATGTGATAAAGATACTAAAGAAAACAAGTATTTTTTTTAGTTTTAAGAATGTAGGCATTATAATGTAAAAAGAGAAGAAAGGCTGGACTAAAGCCTGTTTAAGTTAATTAGCTGTAATATTGCACTGTTGGGGTGGGCAATGGGGGTGTAAAAGTACATTGATTGTAATGTATGTAGAGTTGAGATGCTTTCTCTTATTTTTGCATAGGTAAATGTCTGGATTCATGCCTTTGGCGTAATTAATATGATGACATTTTTTGTTTAATCAAATGGGCTTTGTGAGAGCACAATGAATGCAATGACAATTTTTGTTTAGCAAATAAATGCTCACTGTGAGTTGAGAAATCTGCGCAGCTGTATATTCTGCTCTTAGGCTTCCATGGAGACCAGCTTAACTACAGGTGAGGATAATCTTTAGACTATTGGTTTGCTAAGAGAAACATGAAATTTAAGGTGCAAAGGCAAGCAGCTTAGTAAAAAATAAAGTTTTATTTCAGAAGTAAGTAAGGGATATCTTTCCTGGTACCTAAATACTTCAACACATTTACAAGAACAGTGTGATAGCCAGTGCACTTTTTCTCAAGGCTCAAAGTTAATATTTTCTGAAAGAATACAAGCATTTTTCACATCTAGGAGGGGAATAAAGTTAAGTCACGTAAGAAAGCAATTAATGTAAGTGAGAGCACAGGTTGTAACATGCCTTAGAATGGATGACCTTAATTTTCGGTTAGGTAATGCATGTGGGTGCAGCTGTTGATTTCGGACAGTTGTTCCTATCAGGAGAGTTAAACTTCATTAATTGAAGATGTAAATTAGCTTTGCGTGTTTAAGTTGATTGGGTTTGGAGGTGTTCAGGGGTTGTGTTTGTTTTATTTGAGGGTTTTCATTAAAACAAAAGGTGTATTGTAAGATGTTACATAGCTTCAAACAGAGATGACTAGAAACAACCACATAAAGGATCAACCTACCTGAAATTAGTGGGTGCATGTAACACAAAAGCTGTAAATTGATATTTAAAAAGCTGTCCTATAAAATAAGTGAGAATAATAACTTCTTATAATGGCTGCACTATCCATATTATTTTGGAACATGAAATTCCTTATTGGTATAGAAAAACAGGAAAGAGTATTGAATTACATTAAGAAATACTAAGCACAGATGGCATCGCTACAGGAGACATACTTGGGAATAAATGAGCATGTGATTTTGATAAAGAAAGGATTTCAGGATGGATAACAAGCAGAATGTATGGGACAAAGGAAAAGGGCAATACTTAAAGTAATTGCTAGAGGAGTTCCAATAGTGATAGAAGAGGGTAAAAAAGATAATGGTAGACTTGTGTCAGTAAGGGGCTACCGGCAATGGAGAATTATTAAGCTGGCATGTATTTATATTCCACCTAAAACTACTGTTATGAGCTTAACATTTTTGGAGAAATAATCATCTTTCAGCAGGGTATATTACTTATAGGGGGGGACTGAAACTTGATTTGGAACAGTAAGGATGTATCAGGTGACATAGAGGGGAAAATATAACAAAAGAGGGTAGATTTCTGAATAAATTTATGAAAGTGACTGGTATGGAAGGCATGAATTCAGTATTAGGAACTCAGAGAGAATTTACATATTATTCCCCAATGTACAATGACCAGTCTAGACTAGACGGACATATTTTACAGGAACTTGTGCTTTTGAGTGAAAGCTTCAACACATATCCATTAACTATTTCAAATCATGCTCCAGGAACAACTTAAAATTTTCAGGGTAATGAAGTCAAAATTAGACACTGGTGCTTCCCTACTAACCTGTTAAAGAGAGAAGAATTTAAGGAAGAGGAACTGAAAATTATTTGAGAGTTATTAGGGAAATTAAAAAGTTCTTCAAGAGTTATATATAGTGAGTAGGATAATAGGAAAGTTTGGTTTAAAAGTAGGGTAGAAATAAAAGAAAAAGTGATATGGTTAAGAAGTAAGAAGCCTTATTTAGAGGGGCTGAGAAAGGTTAAACTATTAGAGAGAAAGTGGAATCTCACAGAACAGTAAGAGGCCCAATTGCAGAGTGCTAAAGAGAAAATAAAGTTGTATGTAGATTAAATGCATTAGTTTAGAAAGATTGCTGTTAAGTGACTGCTTCTTGATGATAACTCTAGACCACAAAAATCTGGCCCAGAACTCTTTAGGCAACAGAAAGTAAAAAAGGTTGTTACCAAATTTAGGGAGCCTATAACAAGAAAAATAACCAGATATCCAGTAGAGGTTTTTGGAGATATTTTGGAAAAATTTTGAAAGTTTGTATAAAGTAGAGAAATTTGGAAATTAAGAAAAAACACAAATGGAAATATTTATGGAAGACTTGAGTATATCAAGGTTAGAAGTAGATGTGTCTCAACAATAACAGTTAAGATAGGTGATGAACAGTAACATATAAGAAATCTGCAGGAAGGTCTCCAGGAACAGATGGTATTCCTGTGGAAGTTTGGAAGCTAGGAGGGAAGAAAGTGATACAAATCTGGCAGGTTTTGTTTAGTAGCATTTTTAAAAGCAGGGGAAGCACCAACATCTTGTAAGAAAGCTTGGAAGAAAACCATCACTTACCCTATTCAAAAACAAACTCAAGAAATACCTCAAATCACACTGGTCATGTCCTTGTTCTAACCCTGACTAGTATCCGCATTATGTCTTAGTTGCCTCTAAATTTAAATGTCTCTTTTACCTTCTACCCTCTCCATATCAGGTAGAGTAACTGTATAAACTGCTACTCATACCTCTCAACCTGAAAACATCAAAAGTCTGGACAAAGCCCATGAAAAATAGGTACAAATCAAAGATTTGCATACATAATTATGTAACCCCACCCACTCCAATGGAATTGTGGGATACCAACTTTTAAACACAAACTGAAGGACAGACAACCAAAATATGACCAGGAAACATAAAATAAGAACAATATTGTTTTATTTATATTAATATGTATAGTTGAACTTGTACAAAACTAAAATGCAATATTCTTTTATAAAAATAACACTGGGTGCACCAGTCACCATGAGTCTGCCCTGATTCCTGCTGCCTGCCTTCTCTAAAGTTTTACGCAAGCCAAGAGCAAGAGTGCCAACCTGTGCAGTAGTGCACCAACAAGTCCTTCCTAACTGTATATGCAACGATAAAAAAAACACACTGTCTGCCCTAATTGTGCTGTGCAATGATGAACCTATAATCAGCTGCTTGCTTGTGCTCCACTTGTGGATGCACGCACTCGAGGCCCTTCTCAATATGGAGAACATCGATGTCTGTGCTGTGACAGAAACCTGGTTCAAGGCTCCTGAGAGCACCCCAGCACTAACAGGTTTCACCTCATATCATGCGTTCCGGCCCCAAAATCCGGACAACACCAAGAAAGGAGGGGGGGTGTCCATATTCATAAAGGACACCCACACCTCAAGGTTGGTGGCAACGCACGATGCATCGGAGACCATCCAGGTGCAATTAACCATAGGCAAGACTGCTCTGCAATTTGTAGCATGTTACAAGCCACCCTCTCAAACTCAGGAACCTCACATGGCCTTCCTGAAAACATTGGAGGATAAATGTATCTCCAAACACCATCATACTAGGTGACTTCAACTACCCTAATATAGACTGGGAACACTACTCAAGCCCGAACACTCTAACCCAAAGATTCCTGGAGTTCATAAACTCAAATGCCATGGAACAACTAGTCACCATCCCCACAAGAGGAGAAAACATACTTGATCTCATCATCACGAACATGGGATCAAAATGTTCAACACCGGAAGTATACCCCTCACTGGTGAGATCAGATCATAAACTAATCTCGCTGGAGGTCCTCATCCCGCCCCCACCTGGAACAAAAAGACCACAGTGAAAAACTTCTCAAAAGCCGATTTCACACTTCTAAAAACTAGTGTGGTCTCCTTTAAGGCCCCTGAGCCAGTGGTAAACATTACTCAAACCGCTGAATCACTTACAAATGCCTTCTACCAGCACCTACAGGACTGCATGGATCAGGCAATCCCAAACAAAACTAAGACTCTCTGTACCAAAGGCAAGCGTCCAGTCTGGTGGACCCCAGCCATAAACAAGCTCTACAACAAAAGGAGGAAGCTACTACAAGATAGAGCAAAATCCTTGAAAGGTAAGACACCTTTGATCATTATAAGTAAAAAACTAAGAGCTCTCATAAAATCATCCAAGGCAAATTTTGAGAGAAAAATCGCCAAGGACTCTAAAGAGAATCATAAGGCCTTCTTTAGCTATATTAGAAACCTAGGAGGAAACTCCCAGATATGCTCAGAATTAGTTCAAAATGATGTGAAAATTACTGAACCTACACACATTGCCAACATACTGGCTGACAGGTTCAGTGCAAACTTCTCCCCAAAAGGAGAGATATCTATTCCAGAGGATTGTAGCCCCCAAACATCTCCAACACCCAGGTGAGAACTGCCCTCACTAAGGCAAAAAACACAGCATCCATGGGACCGGATGGTGTCCCCGGCTGTGTGCCTCACGAACTCAACGAGGAATTAAACCCACAGTTAGGACAGCTGTTTAATCTTAGCCTCACCTCAGGATACGTACCCAAGGAGTGGTGCACGGCGACTGTGGTCCCACTTCATAAGGGCGGTGCCTCCACAGACCCTGGAAATTACCGCCCCATTAGCTTGACAAGCCTTATCTGCAAAGCCATGGAGAGGATCATAATGGAACTCATAAATAAAGACATAGGGAACTTGCAGACTTTGGATCCAACCCAGTTTGGCTTTCTCAAAGGCAGATCCTGCCTCTTAAACTTGGTTGACTTTTTCGAGACTGTCACCAAGGCCATTGATGAGGGAAAGGCAGTCCATACAGCCTACCTCGACCTGGCAAAGGCCTTGACACAATACCCCACTCAGGTATCATCGAAAAACTCATCAGCTTGAATGTAAACCCATACATCACAAGATGGGTTGCAAACTGGCTAAGTGACAGAACCCACAAGGTCAGAGTTGCTGGAGCCATGTCAGACTCAAAGCCTGTCACAAGTGGTGTCCCACAGGGCTCAGTCCTGGGTCCACTCTTGTTCGGCATCTACTTTTCTGAAGTACAAGCAAACACAGGAGGGTTATGGCTGACAAAGTTTGCAGATGACTGCAAACTGGGCCATAGTCGAAAACACATCTGACACAGATATCCTCCAGAAGGGCCTCACAGAAACGGATAACTGGTGCCAGAGCCATGGCCTGAAGTTAAACGCCAAAAATGCATAGTCATACCCTTCGGGAAAAACAAGGTTACCCCTAGCTACCATATAGGTGGCAATCCACTGAGCACAGAAAAAGTCATCAGGGATCTGGGGACCCAGGTTGACAGTAGCCTTCGTTTGACACTCATGTTGCTAAAGTAGTTAGGAAAACCTTCTATATCGCCCACCTGATCATGAAGGGATTCACATCTAGATCAAGGGAGGTCATCGTCCCCTGTACTCATCACTCATTAGACCTATGATTGAGTACAATGCCCGTTCGAATGTATCTGACCAGACACCTGCTGCAGCTTGAAAGGCCCCAAAAGTTCCTCACCAAAAGGATAAAGGGTCTCAAAAATATGTCTTATGCTGCCCGACTGAAAGAACTCCAGCTCTATTCAGTCTCATACCGCTTGCTCAGAGGTGACCTGTGCCTGACATATAAGGCCATGTCAAACACAGATTTGATGAATATGCTTCACCTCAAAAAATCTAGATCCCTCAGAACCACAAGGGCGGGAGACTTAAACCTTGACACGGTTATAAATAGAACGTGCTGGAGGGACAGATTCATCACCCAGAGACTCCCTATGCTGTGGAACAAAATCCCGGTACATGTGAGGCAGAGCACCTCTCTGGCCTTGTTCAAGAGGAATCTTGACCAATGGATGGGAGATTGCAGATATACCCAAGGGATTACTTCAGTGTCACTGCTTGACAGAGGCACAGCAAAATGATAGGCATAGTTTTTATTCAAACTAAAGGGGTGGCGAAAGCCACATAACTATGGGCTAGGCTTATAAATGCCCTTGGGCAGATAGCCTAGTATGAACCTATGAACCTATGTTCCTTCATTCAAACTCTCTGTCCAGTCCAACACAGTCCCACCTCTTTTATTTCCCAATCCCTACCCATGAGTCCAGCACATGCACTGCTGCTGCACCTGCTAAATCATGTTAGTAAACAAGGTCTCTCCATGAATGCAGCACGTGCACTGTTGCTGCACCTGCAAAATGTAAACAACCTACCGAGTTTGTCCAGCATGTACACTGCTGCTGCAGCTTCTAAATGTAAATAAAATAAACTCACTCACCCCGTGAGTCTAGCGCATGCACTGCTGCTGCCCTGCACCTGCTAAGTGTAAATAAATCAGCTCCACAACAAGCTGCACACTTTCTACAAATACATTCACTGACTGTGCCTGCTGTACCTCTAAAGTAAAAAGCACTACAGGTAACGTGGGTAATGCGAGTATGGTCAATCAGGAATTGAATTTGAAGACAAGACAAGACCACCTGCAGAACTAACTTTATTATAGTATTCTCAATCTCAACATGCTTCCATCTAAAACCTTGTTTTGTTTGGTTTGGGGGAAAGAGGGTTCGTTCTTCTCAACCTGCCTTGTTCCACAACAGGAGTGAAATTAACTTAGCCGCACTGCCGACTTTCTGAGTTAACAGCAATACTATGTGTTCTTCTGTTCTGCCCCATTTAAAGCGTCTTTTCCTTAGTGTAAAATGCAGCTGTTCTGTTGCACATGGTACACAAACACAGTATAAAGACAAATGACTAAGTCTACATTACAATCTCTTACCATCTGATCAAACTGTAATGTAATGATGACACTAGGCAAGCAAGGTAAATGTTTACCCGCACACTCACCAACAGCACTCAAGTAGCCAGAAGAACTGGGCCTGGAAACTCTAGTCACACTCTGGATTTCATAATAATGCCCATGCCTGACCCATACCATAGTAATCCAGCTGCTGAAACAGGCTACAGGCATTAGGGAAAAAAACAAGGGGTTGGGTGGTCTGGTATTGTACTCTGAACACTGTGACTTGTCTGCAGACTCTGCATTTCAAAACCACTGATATAGTGTTAGCAGCAGTTAAAACTGTTCTGAAACTGAATCATTACACAAATTTCACACAATACAACAGCTAGAAGGAACCAGCATTCACCGAAGACAAGTAACTAGCAGGTAGGGCTTCTTTCTGAATGTATGATTCTTTCAGACTGACACAGTGGGCCGGGCCGGCAATATTTTCATTTCAACCAGCCAGCAGCAGCCAACAACCACAAAATAGTGTGCACACTGCAGAGTGCAGACAGTAAATAGCCTTATATTCTAAAAAGCATACCTGTTGTTGGTCCTGTTCAGTACTTTCTGACTTTTAGTCTTACTTTTGTGTGGTTTAATAATAATAAAGATAACGGGAAGAAGCAGAGACAGTAACACCTTACCTTTGTAAAAGCCCCCCTGCCCTGGCCTTCGACAATTTTATTTCTTATTTCTTTTCAGTTCTCTTGGGCGGCCACGGTGGTGCAGCGGCTAGAGTTGCCACCTCACAGCAAGAGGTTCTCCAGTTTGATTCTTGGCTGGGGTGCCTTCTCTGCGGAGTCTGCTTGTCCTCCCTGTGGTCGCGTGGGTTTCCTCCGGGTGCTCCGGTTTCCTCCCACATCCTAAAGACATGCTGTAGGTGGACTGGACACTCTAAATTGGCCTTAAGTGTGTGTGTGTGCCTTCTGTGGAAGGTTGGGTGCCAGGCTGGCAACTCGACACCGTAAAACTCCACTGCCAATCATGAGCGGACAGGTGATCCGCTGTGGCGACCCCTAACCGGGAAAAGCCGAAAGAAGAAGAAGATTCTTTTCAGTTCTTTTAATCCTGAGGGCTGATAGCATAGGTAATAACACTTTTTCATTGGATTTTTTTTTTTTTTTTTTTGAAATCCAGTGCTCCTGGCTAAGCTGGTTTGTTTCGCTCTTTTCTTTTACCAAATTAGAGGGAAACTCATGGAATGAATGGGAATGGGATGATACTTTCTGTTATTTGCATGGTGCTAGTGCCTGGCGCCGGCTGCTCACAGAGCTGACGTCACAGCTCACGCTTCCGCATGATGACATCAGCCTGGAAAAAAGGCAGGAAGAAAAAAAGCTGAGAAAATCGGAAATTAATAGGTGCCACTCGGGAATCGTGGCACCCCATCATTTGGACCTCAAAAACCGGTAAAAAACGAGCAATTTGATATGGTTGAGAGATCTGCTGCTACTTATTGTCTCATAATCCTGAATGAATACGTTTGATATTATTAGTATAAATACATGTACTTCCATGTCTGTATCCTGTAGGTAACTACTATTTTACTAAAAGTGCTATATGTCTATGTGTATTATGAACCTTGGAGCTTTTCTCCCCGGGCCTCCACTCAAAATGGACATATATCTAGTCAGAATATCCCGATTAACAAATGTAAAATAAAATAAATAAAGAAATATCTAAAGATAAAGACCCATCAGACCCAGTTTAATATAGGCTTGTTTCAATTTGTATACCATTGTTATAAAGTGTTTATATCTATAATAGCTAAAAGAATGGCAGAGGTGTTGCCAAAATTGATAGATAAGGATCAGTATGATTTTTGTGGAGAGGAAGCAAATATTTGACAGCATTATTAGAACAATGATGATACAGAGGGAAACAAAATATAAAAAAAAGTGCCACCATTGTTGGTGGGCCTTGATGCAGAGAAAACATTCAACAGAGTATACTGAGATTTTGTGAGTAGGACAGTGGAAGCATTTGCATTCCCTGATTCAATAATAATATTAATTAGGAGGTTGTATGAGGGATCAGTGGCAAAAATTAAACTGAGAGGGTTCCTCTCTGATGAGTTGTATCTGAACAGAGGAACGAGGCACTCGTGTCCTCTTTCCCCTTTGTTATTTGTATTAGATTTAGAGCCACTAGCAAAGAAAATAATGGACTTGAATTTCAAAGATATAATTGGTGTGGTAATTAAGAATAGTTGTCTTTTCCAGACAATATTATTTTATACATTTTAAAAAAGAAAAGAAAAGTGCATTTCATTGCTGTGGAACATTTTGAGACAGTTTCATGTCTTTTGAAGATATAAAATTATTGACTATAAAACAAAGGCTATAGCTGTAACTATGTACCACACATGAACTAGTGCAGCAATACTCATTTACAGGGACACAAAATGAAGAATTTAGGGATATGGATTAAAAAGGGTTCTGTTATGGTAGCTGGGCATATATGGGATGAGACTAAACAAAAGATAATCTAAAAACTGAGAAACTGGAAGCTGTTGTTTGTGGCTATGAATAGCATGATACAAGCACTGAAAATGTTTAGTCCTTTTAGCTTTCTTTACAGGTCAGGCATGTTTTTTTTTTTTTTTTTTGTTTTGTTTTGTTTTATCAACCGGAGGAGAGGTACACGTTGTGTACTGCAATTAATAAAGAGTTGAAAGATTTTATCTGAAAGGGGAAGAGGGCAAGGGTCAAGTGGGATAAGTTTATTCTTTTAATATAATAAGGTGGTTTAGGATAACCTGGTTTGAAGGGATATTTTAGAGCTACATAGTTAAGGCTCATATAAATAACATAAGCAGAAAGCTATAATTCATAGTGGAAGGGGATGATAAAGCAGGTGGAAAATTCAAGAAATAAGGACAGAATGGGATTTTGTATGCAGATAATTAAGGAGTTATAACAGCCATATAGAATCTTAAATTCACAAAGTATCAAAATATTTTAAGAACTAAGCCAACATGAGAATGGAGAAAGTAGATTTTGATTATAGGGATGACTGCAGTTAGGGGTACAGACAATAGGCAAGAGGGGGTCAGAATTTACTGGAGAAAACTGGAAAAGGAACCAAGGTATGGAGAGCAAATAACTAGAGAGGGAAAGGTAACAGAATGCGGAGAGGCCAATAAGTCATTTGGACTGCAGCTAAGAGATTGCCTTCCCCATCAGGGATTGATATCCGAATATAGGGAAAGAGAAAGGGATAGAGGAATCCAAAGTGAAAGACCTGCTCTGATAGTTTAGATGAATCTAGAAGAGAAGCTGCTGTTGAAAAGGGATAAATTAACAAGACATAATTATTGCATGATGACTATAGGAATCATTCAGAGGAAGTTAGAAAATATATGGAAGAGACACTTGTAAGGAATTTACAAGGAAACAATGGGAGGACATGTTTTTATGGCTCCCAAATATACAACAAAGTCTAAAAGATGTAGGATTTTTGCTTGGAAGGGCTTAGAGATTGTTATACCCCAAGCAGACTGTAAATCATTTTTCCTCAGGTAGATAGCAAATGTTGGAGGTGTGGGGGATAAAAGAGGTAAGTAAGAACTTATGTTTTTGGAGTGTAATGAATTGGCAGACTTGAAAAATTCCCTACAGAATACTCTGTCAGAAATATTTGGTGAGCAGATGGGTGTAAGTAAGGAAATTATTTTCTTTCTTCCTTTTTTTTTTTTTTTTTTGAGCTGGGATATGGGAGCTTAGTTGCCTAAATATAGTACGGTATTGTTAAACATTATTCTGCATGTATTATTCCCACAGTTTACATTTTTCTATGTAATTTGCACCTATCGTTTTCTAAAGATTCCAGTTCCAGTTCTTTTATTTCTGTTACAATATTTACTACTTCAAGTACAGTCAGCTTAGACTTTGATTTCCATGTTCTTTTAATTGCTTTTTTGGCCAGAATTAAACTTAAGGCGTTATTATGTCTAGCCAGCTCAGAAAAAAAATAATTTCCTTAGTTACACCCATTTGCTCACCCAATATTTCTGAGAGAGTTCTTTGTAAGGTATTTTTCAAGTCTGCCAACTCATTATAGTCCCAGAAGATATGTTCCCAGTTACCTCAGTCTTCCCCATCACACCTCCAACATTTGCCAACTACCTGAGGAAAAATTATTTGGAGTCTACTTGGGATATAAAACATGCCAGTGCAAACACTTCCAAGCAAAAAAATCCTAAATCTTTCAGGCTTTGTTGCATATTTGGGAGCCATGCATATGTCCCCTATTGTTTCCTTGTCAGTTGTTTAACCAGTGTCTCTTCCCAATCTTTTCTAATCTCCTCAGATAGAGTCCAGCAGTTACTGTGTAACATTTTATGTGCACTACTAATTATCCCTTTTTAATAGCAGCTTCTGTTCTAGATTCAACTAAAAGCTCTACCACAGCAGATCTTTCACTTAGGATTCCCTATCACTTTCTCTTTGCCTATAGTCTGATATCATTTCCTGATAGGGAAAACAATCTCTAGCCTCCAATCCAAATGTCTTCTTGGCCTCTTCCCATTCTGTTACATTTCCCTCTCTAGTTATTTACTTCAATACCTTGGTTTGTGTCCCAGTTTTCTCCAGTAAATTCCAGCCCCCCTCTTGCGTATTCTCTGTACCTTTAATTGGCAGTCATCCCTATCAACAAAATCTCCTTTATCCATTCTCATGTTGGCTTAGATTGTAGACTACTTTCTGCTGCTTTATGAATGTAATATTCTGTATGGATGTTGTTCTCCTTAAGGATCTGCATCCAAAATCCAACTATTTTCATATTTCCTCAACCCCCTCTTGCTTCATCATCATCTCTTTCCACATTGAATTTTAGCTCTCTGATTGTGCTATGTATATGCAGCTCTAAAATATCCCCCAAATCAGGTAATCCTAAATTGTCTTGTTCTATTGGAAGGCTCAACTTATCACACTTGACCCTTGCCATCTTTCCCCTCCCAGAAAAAAAATCCTTCAACTCTTAATTAATTACTGTCCACAACTTCTCCTCTGGTTCATAAAAATATGTCTGACTTGTATATAAAATTAAAGAGACTAAACACATTTTTGCTGCTTATATCTTGCTATTTATATTCATAAACAAGAGCTTCCAGTTTTCCAGTTCTTGTATTATCTCTTGTTTAGTCTCTTCCCACATAACCTTCGCTATCATAACAGAATAATTTTCTAACCCATACTCGTAAATAGTGAATTATTGTGTCTCCATAAATATGGATATTGCTGAACTAATTCATGTGTGGGTATATAGTTTACAGCTGTAGCCTTTGTTTTGTCCTGATGTTATCAGGTGCAAAATAGTATCATCTGTAAATAAAGCCAATTTCTCTTGATTACCATATCATTTATGTGCTTGAATTTTGGATTCCCTTATTTTCTTTGCCAGTGGCTGTAAATGTAATGCAAATAAAAGGAAAAGAGGACCCCCCGGCTTGGCTTTTCTGTTCAGGCACAACTTATCAGAGAGGGACCTTTAAACATTAATGTTTGCTTCTGATCCAGATTATATATTGTTAATTAACCTTATTATTGTATCAGGAAATGTAAATGCTTCCATTGCCCTACTCATAAAATCCAGCTTACTTCCGTGAGTGCTCTCTCTGCAGCAAGACCCACCAACAATAATAGCACTTTATTACATTCTGCTTCCCTCAGTATCATCAGTGTTCTGTTAATGTTGTCAAATGTTTGCCTCCTTTCCACAAAACCACATTGATCCATATCTACCACTTTTGGCAACACCTTTGCCATTCTTTTAGCTATTATATACATAAATATTTTATAACGAAGGTTTAGAAATTAAATGGGGTTATACAAAGCTGGGTTTGATAGTTAGGTATTACAGTCACCACAACTTTCTTTCAAGTTGTTGTTGCTTCTCCTCCTTTTAAAGTAGTTTTAAACAAAACTCTCCAGATCTTTATCACTTTCTTCCCTCCTAGCTTCCAAATGTCCACAGTAATACATTCCTGTAGACACTCCTGCAGATTGGTTATACATCACTGTTTTTATCTCATCTCCTCCTATGTTAACTGTTAATTGTTGAGCCTCATCTACCTCTAATCTTGGTATATTTAAGTCTTCCATGAATATTTCCATTTGTTCTTTTTCTTGATTTTCACATTCCTCTGCTTACACAAATTTTCGTAACATTTCAGAAATACCTCTAATACCTGTACAGGATCTATGGTTATTTTTGTTGATGCAGGCTCCCTAAGTTTGGCAACAACCCTTTTCTACTCTCTGTTGCCTAAGTCGTTGTGCTAAGAGTTTTTGTACTCTGGAGTTGTATATTAAAAAAAAAAAAGTTGCTCAACTCCAGTCTTTTTAGACTCCTGCATATTATCCAAATACTCACTTATTTCATCTTTAGCACCTTGCATTTGCACCTCTTCTTGTTCTTTGAGATTCCCCTCATTCTGCAATACTTTAACCTTTGTCAGCCTCTCTAAATGATTCTTGTTACTTCTTAGCCATATACCTTTTTCCTTTATTTCTGCCCCAAACTCCACTTTATTTTATCCCACTCACTAGCTATAACTCCTGAAGATATTTCTATATTTCCTAATAATTCTCATATAATTTCCACTACCCATTCCATAAATTCCTTTCTTTTTAACAGGTAGGTAGGAGAGCACCAGTGTCTCCTTTTTAATTCATTACCCTGTTTTATATCTCATTTAATTGTGCATGATCATACATAGTTAATTGGATGTGTGTTGAAGCTTTCAATAAAATACACAAGTTCATGTGAAGTATAATTTCTGTCTAGTCTAGTGGAATTATTGTACCTTGGGGAATGATGTGTGAATTCTCCTACTTCTGAATTCACATCTTCCATACCAAATATTTTCATATATTTCTTCAGAAATCCACCCTCTTTTGTTCCATTTTCCCTTCTAGGTCCTGCAGATACATCTTTGCTGTTACAAATCAAGTTCCAGTTCCACCTATAAATAATATTCCTTGCTGAAATCTGATTATTTCTCCCAAAATTACTTAAGCTCCATAATAGCAGTTTTGGTGGAATATAAACACATGCTATTGTAATCTCCTTCCTTGCCAGTAGCCCCTTATTACCACCAATCTACCATTTTTGTCTTTTTTTCCTCATCTATCTTTATTAGAGCGCCTCTAGAAATTAGTATAATTTCTCCTGTTATCCTCTTTCTCTTATATTCTGCTGAATATCTATTCTGAAATCCTCTCTTTGTCACATTCACATTCTCATTTCTTTCCAAATATGTTTCCTGCAGCATTGCTATTTGCACTCTGTATTTCTTAATATAAGTCTGCACTCTTTCCTTTTTTATGTATTCCTGTAAGGCCATTCACATTCCAGTAGAAAATGGACAGCATAGCCATCAATATAAAAAGCTATTGTTCCCACCTATTATACAACATTTTTTTAATATGTATTTCCATTTTTTGTGTTACATGCATATGTAAACATTTGGCAGGCTGATCTTTAGTATAGTTCTTTCTTTTCATCCACACTTGAACCTATGTCAAGTTTTTCAAGACTTTGTTTTAATGAAAACCCACAAACAAAAAATTAAGTAACAAAACACCCCCATACCTTATTAACTTGAAGCAAACACACACAATTATGTACATCTTCAAAACTTGATGCTTAACCCTCCAGAAGGAAATAATTGCTCCAAATTGATGGGTGCACCATAGACATTATCTAACCTAAACTTAAGGTTATCCATGCTAAAGAGCATGCTACAGCCTATGCTCCTATTTACACTGATTGCACTCTGTTATTTTCTTATCTCTGTTCCTCTCACAGCACAAGTCTCGACCTCTTAAGAGGTCAATGTGGAACACAGACCCTGACAATGTGTAACAAACAGGGGAAAATGTGGAACACCCTATATTCACACTGCATGAAAATGCACCTTTTCCTCACTGCCAAGCTGAAGTGGTCTTTCAAGCAAAATCTGTAAGTTGAAGTATACTGTAAACAGAAAAACAATCTGTAACTGAAGTAAAAATGCATTGTATATTCAGGAAAACAGTATGATAACTAAGTGCAATCAATGAAAAATCATGCACTTACAATCAGAAAGCAAAAGGAGCAATTCTGCATAAGACTGAGCTCATAACCTACACACTTTTTCCACTGAGCAATTCATATGATTTTTTTAAACAATACCTCTCAAGTGTACTTAGTATAAGGAATATTGATTATTTTGAGTCTTAAAATGTCCATGTTCCTTGAAATTCCACATTGAATGGGTCAGTCACACAGTCATTGTTAAAACAATTTTAAAACATATTCACAGTAAATACTGGATCGTATTAATGCTTAAAAATTATTTGTAAGTTTAAAGTAACTCATTTTTGCCATAATGTGAGCTTCTAGTTGAAGTTATTCTGTCCTCCTATGGGCAGTCGGGAAGGAGAGTTTGAAACTGCAGCCGTGTGAACATAAAACACTTAAAGCTGCCAGAATCCTCCCACCACCACCAAATGCACTGCAGATAATTCCTCCATCCTCTATAACACTAATAAACTATAATACACAAAAGACTTAACTGATATTCATGGTAAATAATACAGAGTCATGCCACTCAGCAAAATAACTTAATATTTTTTTTATTATGTGATTTCCTAGTTTAAGTTATTAGTAAACTGTTCTGCCTTCCTATAAAGAGTGCAAACATTGGAGAGATGAAAAAATTTATAGAATTTCCCTACCCCTCTAAAAAAACATTAAGCTGCGAGGCTTTGCCTACTCCCCACCACCACCAACAACAAATTACAACAGAGAACTCCAGTATCCTGTAGATCCCAAACTATAAAAATATACAAAAGTTTGCCTATTATTTCCTCTACTCTTCTAGCAAAATTTGGACTAAAAAATATGCACTTACAGGCAGAGATATAGCACCAAAATATATGCTCCCCCAGAGAAGAAATCACAAGTCATTTTGTGAGTACTATTTGCACACTGTAGTGTAGTTTCCAGTCTCCACCAGTCTTCTGATCTGTTCCACGATGCTAATATCCTTGCTTGAAGTTGAACTGCTGCAGTTCCTAAAAGTTTGTCGGTTGCTGAAATAATAATTCATGCCAAGAACCTCCTGAATCCTAATGCTGCTCTCCTAAAGGAAAAGCCCTAGTTGCCTTAAATCCACAAAGAAAAATATAGTGCTCCCTGCAACACCCTTTTTAAAGACACTGCAGTGGCACGAAAACTGTCACACAGAAGTCACTCACTGATGGTTTATTTTTCTGCTTCTCCTGATTGGCTCACTTTGCATCAGTAATCAACCTGTTATTGGCTCATATTACTTGTATGCCAATTGGTTATTTTTTCGGTACATTAGCTAATCAGAATGTGCAAAGCGGAGCCAACACTCTTAATGTGGAACTGCAGAACTTTGAGCCCTCCGCCTTATATGTGGCCCGTTTCGCATAATCAGGAGCACTTGGAAGGTGAGCCTTGCATATATGAAAAACAGTTTGTATGCTTTCAGAAGACATTAACTTTTAGACACAAGAAAAAGTGCAGTGGCTATTGTTAAATAAAACTAAATTGTACACTGTTCTATTAACTGCATTGAAGTAGTTAAAGGCAATAGAACATTGAAAGGGTTGTTGCCAAACTTAGGGAACATACAACAAAAGCAATGCCCAGAGATCCTGTAGTGGTTTTAGAAATATTCCAAAAATGTAATGACAGTTTGTAGAAAGGAGAGAAATGTGGAAATCTAAAAAGAGTACTAATCGAAATATTTGTGGAAGACTTAATTATGCCAAGGTTAGTGGTAGACTGGGCTTAACTTTTAGTTATGTACTCACCATAACTTCAGATGTTTGGGATCCATCTTGCCTACATTCTGACTGATGGGTTCGGAGCCGACCCTCGGCTCCGACTCGGCACGCTTATGCCAAAGAACAAAGTCTCTTATTGGCTGAGCTTACTATATCCCAGGATGCACCACTACCAGTCCCCCAGATCTAGTTTGTCCGCATACATGCACACACGCATGCACTGCTTATATAACATTGACAGATGATACAAGATAAAACAGTAGAACTCAAACCGTTCAATCTCTTCTGATCTCCAAGGCAGGGGGAAGGAGGGTGGGTATTAGGAATGTAGGCGAGATGGATCCCAAACATCTGAAGTTATGGTGAGTACATAACTAAAAGATGTTATGTGATCCTATCTCGCCTACATTCTGACTGATGGGACAGCGTCCCTAGCACCTAAATCCTGGGTGGCTCACTGGAAAACACTCCTGAGTACCGTGGAACCAAATGATGCTCGTCCTTTAGATGCCACATCCAATTTATAGTGGGAAATGAAAGTGTGCGGGTTGGACCAAGTAGCCGCAGCACAAATCTCAGAAATAGCGAGCTTGGAATGGAATGCAATAGAGGTAGCCATAGCTCTAGTAGAGTGAGCTTTGACAGAAGTTGTTTATTTGAAGAGGAATAAGCCTGAGTTATGCAATCTCTGATCCATTTGGCAATAGTAGCTTTAGTGATGGTTTTACCCAGTTTATTATCTGAAAAGGACACAAACAATTGATCTGTTTTTCGAATTTGTTGAGTCCTATCTAGATAGAAGCGCAATTGCCTGTGAACATCCAATGTATGGAAGGTGTATTCCGCTTTGTTTGAAAATTTTGGAAAGAAAACTGGTAGCTCTAAAGACTGTTGGAGACAGAGATTGGAACAAACTTTTGGGACAAAAGATGGATTAGGCCTAAGTGATACTCTATCCTTGTGAAAAATCAAGTACGGTGGTTTGATAGATAGGGCTTGAAGTTCTGAAACTCTTCTTGCAGAGGTAATTGCAATTAAGAAGGCAGTTTTCCAAGACAGATATTTCAAATCACATGTAGCAGCCGGTTCAAAGGGGGAAGATGTTAAGGCACGTACCAAATCAAGATCCCACGGAGGTGCAGGATGGAAAACTGGGGGTCTTAAAAGCACAGCACCTTTCATGAAAGTTTTACATAATCTGCTGCTCATCAACGGTGGGTCTATGGAATCGTGAAATTTGGAGATAGCTGCTAGTTGGACTTTAATAGTAGAGACTGAAGATCCTTGATTAAACAAGGATGTTAAAAATTTCAAGACCTCTGGTATCGGGCAGTAATAGGGTCTAAGCCTCTGAGTTGAGCCCAGATAGCAAACCTCTTCCACTTACTGTGGTACAATTTCTTAGTGGTGGGTTTGTGGGCTGAAGATAAAATGTGAATAACTTCCGGGTCCAAGGTGTGATTTCTGACTATAGTCGGAAGAGGAGGAGCCAAGCTGTTAATTTCAAAGTGTGAAGGGACTGGTGCTGTTGTCCCGACTGATGAACCAGAAGGTCCGGAATTAGATCCAAGAACCAAGGACCGTCCAGGGTATATTTCTGTAGGTAGGGGAACCATACCTGACGAGGCCAGTACGGAGCAATTAGAATCATTGTGGACCCCAATTGGGAAGCTTTCTGGATGACTTTGGGGAGGAGTGGAATCGGAGGGAAAGCATAAAGCAGTCCTGTTGGCCAAGGTTGGACTAGAGCATCCGTAGCTGTCTACCCTTGACGCGGGGTCAAGGAAAAGAACCTTTTGCACTTCGTGTTCCGTGGTGTTGCAAACAGGTCGCAGCACGTAATCCCCCACCTTTTGAAAATCTGAGCTGCTACTGTTTCGTTCAGAGACCATTCGTGAGGAGAGAGAATAGTCCTGCTCAGTCTGTCTGCTAATACATTGGATTTGCCTGGAATGTGGGTCGCTACCAGGAAGCGCTTGGTAGCCACTGCCCATTCCCACACCCTCATGGCCTCTCTGCAAAGGGGGTAAGACCTGGTCCCTCCCTGTTTGTTTAGATACCAGACCACCGACATGTTGTCTGTGTGGATGGCGATAATGCCTTGAGGGAGAAACTTGTGGAGGGCTTGTAGGGACAGAAGTACAGCCCTCATTTCCAACACATTGATATGGAGAAATGTTTCGTTTGGAAGCCAAGAACCCTGAACTGACCTGCCCAGACAATGCCCCCCCCCACCCCATCTGGGAGGCATCCGTTGTCAAGGTGGCCACCGGAGGGGGTATAACAAAGGGTCTTCCCTGATTCAGATTGGATGGCAGAAGCCACCAGCGGAGGTCCCGTTTGCACGTTTCTGTAATCAGTATGTGATGATTGAGGGGGAGATCCTGAAAAGACCATTGTGTCGATAATAGCCACTGGAGAATCCTCATGTGCAACCTTGCCAGAGGAACTAGGAGAACCGTGGCAGACATTGAACCTAAAAGTTGCAGGACCATCCTGGCTGGGGCTTTGGATCTTAGAAGCAGGGCTCGGACTTGATCTTGTAATGTTTGTATCCTTTCGGTAGGAAGGAAGATTCGATTAATTTTGAGTCTATCTCTGCTCCTATGAAGCTTATGCGCTGAGAAGGCAGCAAGACAGACTTTGACCAGTTGAATGTAATTCCCAGGGAAGCACCCAGGGAGATGGTGGCTTGTAGGTTCTCTAGTAGTAGATGCCTGGTGGTGGCAGTTAGGAGCCAGTCGTCCAGATAGGGAAACACTTGGAATCCGAGACTCCTCAGGTGAGCAGTCACTACTGCCAAACACTTGGTGAACACCCTGGGGGCTGTGGTGAGACCAAAGGGCAGTGCACAAAATTGGAAATGACTGTCTCCCAGGCTGAAGCGCAGATACCTCCTGGACACCTGATGTATCGGTATGTGATAATAGGCGTCCTTGAGATCTATGGAGCACATCCAAACATCTTTCTCCAACAATGGGACAATGGATTGTAAAGTGACCATTCGGAATTTGGACTTCATGATGGACCGGTTTAGTTTGCTGAGATCCAAAATGGGTCTCAGGTCCCCTGTCTTTTTTGGCACTAAAAAGAACCTTGAGTAATTTCCGGATCCGATCTGGTCTGTGGGGACCGGTTGGATGACTCCTTTTTCTAGCAGCTTTGAAGCTTCTACGGCTGCAATTTCCCTTTGACTGGGTGGTGGGTCCGGGATTTTTTTGGACGGTGGGGGTGGGCGTGTGAAGGGAATGGTGTAACCTCCGGCAATAATCCGAAGCACCCTGCTGTCCTGAGTAATAGACTCCCAGGCTTTTAGGTGCTTGGAAAAATGGCACCCGACTGGCTCCGGAGCAGCACAGCCGGGCAATCCCTCATGGAGTGTGGGAGGCTGAAGAGCCACGAAAGGACTCGCGGTCTCCAGTGTTGCGGGGGCCTCTGCCGCCTCTGGGACAGCGTCTCCCAGAAAATTTTCCCCCTCCTCTGCCTCTGGAAGGGGAATCTTCCTGCTGCTGAGGAAAGAATTTCTGTGATTTGCGGAACCACATCTTCCCTCCTCTTTTGGCCTTGGGATAAGGCCGAAAGGGAGTGGAAAATCGTGCTCCTACGGCAGATAAAGTCTTTCCCTCCTGCTCACAGCAGGTAAGAGTGTCTTTTACCTTGGGTCCAAACAAAGAGGACCCATCAAAGGGAGCGTCGGCAAAGGAAGACTTGAAGGCCTCCGAAATGACACAAACGGAGCCAGGCTTGTCTTCGTGAGAGCCACGCCTGTGCCTGCCGCTCTGCCCGCCCCTTCGACCGCATATGAAATGAGCCTCATGGACGAGTTAGAAATCGAGGTAAGGGTAGCCAACTGAGAGCCAACCGACTGGGCTAGCTGCTCAGGTAGGTTACCTGAGAGGGAGTCTGAGAGCTCCTTGATCAGATCCCTCTGTAGTCTGGTGAAATGTGCCAAATAATTCAGGGACCTCAGAGTAAAGGCCGCTGAACTCAGGGTGCGCTTCCCGCATCGTCCATGCTCCTAGACTCCTTATTAGGAGGATGGACGGACGTTGAAGCCTCTGCCACGTCCTGCTGGGTAGCAGATGCCACCACCCTGGCATCTACAGCCACGCCTTTCATTAAGAACTCCTTCTCGGGTGGGGCAGACAAAAATTTGTTAGGGCGAGAAGGCACTGGTTCCACAGTATCTGGATGTTCCCACGCCCTCCGACAAACCAAATCTAGGAGCTCGTCGAAGGGCGGAGACACCCAGGAGGCGGAGGGCTGAGCCCCGAAGGCCTTGAGGAACACCGACTCATCAGCGGAGGGGGGTTTGGAATTCCAGCCGCCTCGTTACTTGAGGATCTCTAGAATGTCTGCAAATGAGACATCATCCGAGGATGACTTTGGGGACCCCTCCACATCATCAAGATCAGTGTCCGATGTAAGAGACTCATCGGGGGAGTCTACGTGCTTCCTCTTGCACGATCTCTTCCTTGGGGGCTCCTCCGAAGACAACTCCGAAAGACCCTCAGGAGGAGGGGCACCCCCAGTGGGGGTAACCTCAGGCCCCGGGGCTCCACTGCCTAGAGACAGGGGAACTGCCAAAGACCCAGTCTCCATGCCCAGGGAAGGTGCCGGTAAAGCTGTAGAGATGGCCAAAGAAGATTTGGCCAAGGCACTCCTCATAGCTCTGAAGGCCGGACCCCCAGAATCCTGGGAGGGTCCAGTCGCCGGAGCCATGATAGCAGACGGAAGTCCCGCGGCCGAAGCACCGAGAGGGAGGCTTGGAACCGACTGCATTGGTCCCGAAACGTCACCCCGGGCCCGGCCGAAGAAGTCCGTGTGCTAAACTCCGACCAAGGCTGGGGTTGGAGTAAGGGTCGGAGCCGACCCTGGAATCTCCAATGGCTCCATCAGCACCTGGTCCGCCGGAGCCGAAGCGGTCGGAGGAGGAATGGCAATGGAATGGGCTATCGGCTCTGAAGCCAATTGGGTCAGAGCCGAAACTAATTTCTGAAAGACTGGGGACTGGAAAAGTCTTTGGAGTACCCTGTCTATGTCCGAATCTGACATCCTTGATGACCTGGAAGAGACCGAACGGGTCCGAGTAGGCCTCTCCCAACGGCTCCAAGGGACTAGGGGACCGGCTCCGAATCGACTCGATAATTATCGGCGCCGAAGGAGTGTCCAAACCAATTTCCATCGGTGCGAAGAGGGCTTCGGCGCCGAGGAGGAAGTGTCTGAGCGGACAACCTTCATTGGCTCCAAGATCAGTGGAGCCGATGAAGGTGACCCGCCTCTCGAGGCCCCAGCCGTCCGCTCCGAACCCAGAGGAGTCGAGGCTGGAGACATCGAGGCAGACCGTTCCGCCCTCGGCTCCGAAGTCCGTGGAGCCGAAGGAGAAGCCTGCCTATGTCTTTTGGCGGTCGGTTCCGACGGGCTGGTCAGAGCCGACGCCCTTTTCTTCTTTGCAGGAGAAGGAGAGGAAGCTAATGCCTCTTCAAATGAGGGTTTAATAAGGCCTTTTAAAATAAATTTGTTTTTCCTCTCTTGGAGGACCCTCGAGGAAAACGCGTGGCACACGCTACAGGACTCCTGCAAATGTTTGGCGCCCAAACAGTACACACAGAGAGAATGGTCATCTGTTATTGACATTTTGAAACTGCACTTAGTGCACTTCTTAAAACCTGAAGGCCTAGGAGCCTGTGACATTATGGCAACCAATTTAGTGAACAAGCAAAAACAAAACACACTAACTATCACAGAAAAATTTCTTTTTTTTTTTTTTTTAACCAAAGACTGTCACAATAGAAAAATAACTAAAAGGATCCAAGAACCCCTAAAATAAAACGGGACTTGAATGACAACTGACTGACAGAGGAAGGCCCTTCAACTCAAAGGGGACCTCTAGTCAGAAATACGCAATCACCACACAAATATTTTACAAAAAATATTCACTCATACACAAAAACACGAGATAGCTGTTAAAACAGCTTTTTGTTGAAATTTTAGGAAATCCCTGACAGGAAAGTAAGTGAAAAAACACTACTTAGCTCAGCCAAGCTCGAGACCACGTCTTTGCTTGTTAGCGGCAAACGAGATCTGGGGGACTGGTAGTGGTGCATCCTGGGATATAGTAAGCTCAGCCAATAAGAGACTTCGTTCTTTGGCATAAGCGTGCCGAGTCGGAGCCGAGGGTCGGCTCCGAACCCATCAGTCAGAATGTAGGCGAGATAGGATCACATAACATCTAACTGTTAAGATAGGAGGTAATGAAATAAAAACAGTGATATATAATCAAACTTCATGAAAGTCTCTAAGAACACATGGTATTCCTATGGAAGTCTGGAAATTAGGAGGGAAGAAAGTGATAAAGATCTGGAAGATTTTGTTTAATGGTATTTTAAAAGGAGGAGAAGCACTAACATCTTGTAAGAAAGCAGTTGTGGCTGTGTTACCTAAAGATGACAAAGACCCTTCAGACCTAACTTCATATAGACCCATTTCAATTTTAAACCATAGGCGAGTACAAGGCTAAGTGCCCTTGAGGGCCATTTTTAAGCCTAGCCAATTACCAAATGTGAGAATCAAACCCTGCACCTTGTATCTGTAAGGTAAAGACCTTAACCATTATGCCAACCTCCCAAGTGTTTATGTCTGTACTTGTGTAAAGAATGGCAAAGGTGTTGCCAAAACTGATAAATATGGTTCAGTATGAATTTGTGGACTGGAGGCAAACATTTGACATCATTAATAAAACAATGATGTGTACAAAAATCCCTCTGTTGTTTTGGGTCTTGATGCAGAGAAAGCGTTTGACAGAGTAATCTGGGATTTTATGAGTAGGGCATTGAAACCATTTACATTCCCTGATACAATAATAATGTTTATTAGAAGGATATATGAAGGATTGGTGGCAAGAATTAAAGTGGGAGGGTTCTTCTCAGATAAGCTGTGTTTGAACAGAGGAGCCTGCCCAGGGTGTCTTCTTTCCCTTTATTTGATTTATATTTAGAGCCATTGGCCAAGAAAGTATGGAACTCAGAAATACAATGATATAATTGGTATGGTAATTAAGAAAAGATGGCTTAATTTGCAGATATAATTTTGTACCTGATAAATCCAGAAAAGGACATCTCAGTGTTGTTGACCATTTGAAACAGTTTCAAGTCTTTTTGGGATATAAAATTAGCAAAGATAAAACAAAGGCGATAGCCATAAACTATGCAACCGTGCATGAACTGGTACAGCAATATCCATATTATGGGGACATATTAAGATGAAGTATTTAGGAGTATGGATTGAAAAGGCTTCAGTTATGCCAGCTAAGGATATGTGGGAAAAGGCTAAAGAAAAGATAGTACAAAAAATGAGAAAGTGGAAACTCTTATTTACAGATATAAATAGTAAGATACAAGCAGTGAAAACGTTTTAGTCCCTTTAGTGCTGTATATGGTCAGACATACTTTTATCAACCTGAGGAGAAGTTGTGGACAATAATAAAGAACTGAAAGAGTTTAACTTGGAGGGAAAGAGGGCAAGAGTTAACTTGGATAAGTTGTCTTTCCAAAAGAATAAGTTGGTTTAGGTTTACCTGATTTGAAAGTAAATTTTAAAGCTACACAGTTAAGTCTCATATACATAACACAAGCAGAAGGTTGTTATTCAAGCTGGAAAGGGATGATGATGATGAGGCAAGGGGGGAAGTTCAAGAAATAGAGACTGGGATTTTGGATGCAGATCCTTAAGGAGAGTAATAACAACCATACAGAATATTAGAATACTTTCTGCTACTTCGTAAGTATAAGAACTAAGCCAATAAGAGAATGGAGAAAGGTGAATTTGTCAATACGAATAACTGCAAGTAGGGGTGCTGAAAATAGGCAAGAGGGAGTTTGAATTTACTGAAGAAACCTGTCAAATAAACCAAGATATTAGGAGCAAATAACTCCAGTAGAAAAGGTAATAGAGTGGGATGAGGCCAAGAGGCATTTGGATTTCAGGATAGAGACTGCCTTCCTTAATGGGCTTTGATCTCAGAGAACAGGCAAAGATAGGACAGTCGAGGATAGGGGAATTTTAACAGAAAGACTTATTCTAGTAGAGTTTTTAGTTTAATGCAGAATAACTGAAACTGTTTAAAAAGGGATAATTAGTGGGAAATGTAACATATTGCATTATAACTCTAAGAATCAATCAGAGGAGGTTAGAAAAGATTGGGAAGAGAGACTAGAAAAGCAATTTACAAGAAAACAATAGGAAGACATATGTATGGCTGCCAGGTATGCAACCAAGTCTAGAATATTTAGGATCCTTGCTTGGAAGTGTTTGCATAGCTATTTTTGTACCTCAAGCAGACTACAAAGAATATTTCCTCATGTAGACAGCAAATGTTGGCGGTGTGATGGAGAAGAAAGAGGTAACTGGGAGTATATCTTTTGGGATTGTAGTGAGTTGACGGATCATAACATTTCCTTATAGAGTACTCTCTCAAAAATATTGGGTGAGCTAAAGGCTGTAAGTAAGAAAATTATTCTTTCGAGCTGGGTTACAGGATTTGAACTGCTTTGACATAGTAAGGCCTTATTAAGTTCAATTCTTTTGGCTGCCAAAAACGCAATTACTAGAAAATGGAAATTAAAGTCTCCACCAACTGTATTTGAGGTATTGAATGTTATAAAATAGATAAAAGAACTGGAAGAGGGATGCTTAGAAAAGGGAAGGAACGAATTACATAGCAGTAATGGAAATTGTGAGAAGAATGCATGCATAATAATGTTCAGGAGGAGGAGGAGTAAGGTTTAAGAGAAGGCAGGAATTTAGCAATTTTTTGTAATGTGGGACTGATGATGGTAGCAAATAAAATGTTTGTGATGAATATTGTGTTTAAATGGGAAAAAAAGTTAAAATGGTTTGTTTTGTTTTTTTTACTGTTTGTTTGCCTAAGTGATAGTTTAATAAAGGTGTTTAAAAGTATAAGTCTTGGCTGCTTTCTCATGACCAGTTTTGGAGCATACAATGTGCCTTTTCAGTTAACAAATCCTGCTGTGGAATACCAGTCCATTTGCTTAGTTTTGCTTTCCTAAAATGAATCATTTAAAGGCTCACTGCTGCTTTTCAGCTGTGAGATGCATTTCTGCAGTTGTTCTAAGTAGTGGGGATATTTGTAGCATTTCCATATTCAGGCTTGTATTTGGGCCTAGTGTTTGTGGAGGCTGTGTGTCTGAGCACATATTCAGGGACATCTTGGTTTAGCCAAAGCCATCAGGCATTTCAGTGAGAGAGAATTGTTTGAGGTCATTGGCTGACTGAGGTCACCTGGACTACAGCTTAAACTAAGAACCTCATTGGTTCTTTTGAGATTTCTTTCTTAAAAGCTGTCTCAGGTTTCAACTTTCTGTTATCTAAGAAATTCAGTTGAGTGTTCTGCCATTTCACACTGAACTGATCGAAGGAAGGACACTGAGGAAACTCGGAGCTATAATATATAACATTAAGTATCCAGTTTTTTGTTTATTTTGTTCTTTATTTCTTTGTTATTTATAGCACTTTGTGTACTGTGTATTTTTCTAGCTAGTTTCACTGTGTGAGAGGTATTAACTGGAAATTGTCTCCTTTTATTAAGCATCTATTGGGTTGTTTGTTTCAGATCACTTGTTGCAGTTAAACTGTTTTTTCTAGAGGCTCCTATAGCTGTTTAAAACTTTCATTTAAAGGCTCACTGCTGCTTTTCAGCTGTGAGATACATTTCTGCAGTTTGTTTGCCACCCTCCCTCCCTGTTGGTATAGTGTTTTTATAGTTGGTGGCTTTGCATTTGCCCGCCCCTAGTGTAAATTTGATCTGGGACCCTCCTCCCAGTCTAGTGTCATTACCTCATTCTACCCAGTCCAGGGAGAACATTTGAGAAGGCCAATCAGCTTAGTTTCTAAATATTTTGTCTGCTTTTACTGTATTTGTGTTTCTTCCTACTTTATTTTGCTTTTGCATCATCTTAAAAGTACTCAATTGTATTTATTACTGCTTGGTGTAACTCATTCTAAGCCTTTTAGTTTAAGCACTTGGGCTTCAGACCAGTTGTTTTACATTAGGAAGGTTTGTGGTCTGCACTGTAGTGGCAGAACAGGTAGCTTACATCCTTCTAAGTTGGGAACTGCTGATTGAGGGCTCAGTGTCTGTTATTCTAAAAGTGTATTAATTCTGGTTTAAGCACTTGGTCTTCAGGCCAGTTATTTTACATTAAGAGGGTTCGTGGTCTGCACTCTTGTGGGAGGAGAGGCTGGACTCTGCCCTTCTGAGCTGGGAATTTCTGGTTAAAGGCTTATAGTGCCTGCATATTTGAACTGCTTCTTACTGAAATTGGTACACCTTGTTTACTGTAGCATAGACTAGATCCAGGCCTGCTGAATCTAGCTTTGTTTGTATAACTTGAGCACTAATCCAGGCATTCTTTAAATTATTCAATTGTATTTATTACTGCTTGGTAGTAACTTGATTAAAGTGTAGCTATCATTCTACGTCTTTTGGATTAAGCACTTGGGCTTCAGACCAGTTGTTTTACATTAGGAAGGTTTGTGGCCTGCACTGTGGTGGCAGGAGAGGTAGCTTACTCCTTCTAAGTTGGGAACTGCTGATTGAGGGCTCAGTGTCTGTTATTCTAAAAGTGTATTAGTTCTGGTTTAAGCACTTGGGCTTCAGGCCAGTTATTTTACATTAAGAAGGTTCATGGTCTGCACTCTTGTGGGAGGACAGGCTGGACTCTGCCCTTCTGAGCTAGGAATTTCTGGTTAAAGGCTTATAGTGCCTGCATATTTGAACTGCTTCTTACTGTAATTGGTACACCTTGTTTGCTGTAGCATAGACTAGATCCAGGCCTGCTGAATCTAGCTTTGTTTGTATGCTTGTTGTTTGTTTGCTTGTTATTTCCCTGAAAAGCTAATTCCACCTAAAAAGCGGCTTTTCAGTGCTTCTGTGGATCCCTAGTGATATCTGCATTGCTTACTGTACTTATTTCCTTGTTTCACTTGAAAGAAAGTTACTGTTTGTCGTTTTTGCATTTAACTTACCTGTAACACATTGCATTTAAGTTACCTGGCACTTGCTCACCAAAGCAATTATATAAGTCAGCACTAAAAAAATTAAAAGCACTACACCCTCCCAGTCTCCCCTTGAGTACCTTGTTCCCCATTGGCCCTTTTTTTCAATTATAAAGGAATTCCCAATACTATTCTAGTATGTCCAAAGGTCAGTTGTCAATCTCCTCTCCGGTCCAGTTGGTGAATCTGGGAATCTTGAGGCAATGTTACAACTGCCTCATGTACACAGACAACCCTCTCCGCCTCCCAACAAATTCCAACACATGTGAGAGATGCAACCATGTAGCCAAACTGGAGGGGCTAAGCTCTCTCAACTCAGTACTGGCGTAACCAGTCAGGAGGAGAAGGAAACCACACTCACTACAATTCCAGTCTCACATAGACCTACCACGACAGCAAACCAAACACATAAACACACAAAAACATACTCGGAGGCTCTAAATAAAAATCTGCCTAAGCAGCAGAGACCTCCAAAGCAGACACCCAAGCAACCGCTACCCCAAAACAAATCACGTGCAACACATAGCTCACAAAGCCAGTGTGCCGAACAGTCACAGCCCTTAAGGCTAAACAACACACTTGATACACTTTTAATAGGTGACTCTATCGTCAGGCACACTGACGTCCCGCTCACCAGGCTGAACAAGGAGAAGGTCACGGTGAGCTGCCTGTCGGGCACTAGGATCCGCCACATAACGCAAGCACTCAGGTCACTCCAAGGCAAGTACAAATATGACTCAGTCATTGTCCATGCTGGTGTGAATGACCTGAGACATACCTCCCTGGACTACATGAAAAGAGACATAGAGGAGCTCTCTGAGCATGTAGCCCAGGCCGGTATGAACCTGACCTTGAGTAGCATCTTACCCTCACCAAGAATTATGCCACAAATATGAAGACAAGATGATCAATTTCAACAATTGGCTTAAGTATTGGTGTCATTCAAAGGGGATCAAATGCCTGTCAGCCTGGGATGACATGCTCAACAAGCCACGATGCATCGCTAGGGACGGCTTGCACCTGTCACCCCTGGGCTTTCCGATATTGGCAAAGGCTCTTGGTACCCCCATAGTGCCTTTTTTAGGCAAGGCTCAAAAGACAAACCCACCTCCATAGGTATCACAGGGGATAAGAAACTAAGAGTAATGCTACTCAACGCCAGAAGTCTAAACCTCAGGATGCACGCACTCGAAACTCTCCTTAGCATGGAGAACATCGATATCTGTGCAGTAACAGAAACCTGGTTCAAGGCTCCCGAGAGCACCCCAAACACTACCAGGTTATACCTCATACCATGCTTTTCGGCCCCAAAATTTGGACTGAACCACAAAAGGAGGGGGAGTATCAATATTCGTCAAAGATACTCACACCTCCAAGTTGGTGGCACAGCACGAAGCATCAGAGACTATCCATGTGCAACTAACAGTGGGTAAAACTGCCTTCCAGTTTATAGCCTGCTACAGACCACCCTCCCAAACCCAGGAACCCCACTCGGCCTTCCTGAGAACACTGGAAAATATGAAGGTCTCTCCAAACACCATTATATTGGGCGACTTCAACTACCCAAACATAGACTGGGAGCATTACTCTAGCTCCAACACCCTAGCCCAAAGGTTCCTAGAATTTATAAACTCAAATGCTATGGAACAACTTGTTACCACTCCCACAAGAGGGGAAAACATACTGGACCTGATCATCACCAACATGGGGACTTTATGCTCCAGACCAGAAGTGTATCCCTCACTGGTAAGATCAGACCATAAACTAATCTCACTGGATATTCACATCCCGACCCCCACCCCCTGCCCAGAAAACCACAGTGAAAAACTTCTCTAAAGCAAATTTCACACTCCTCAAAACTGAGGTGGAATCCTTCAAAGCCCCCGGGCCTGTGGAAAATACGGCCCAGACCGCAGAATCCTTTATAAACGCATTCTAAAACCACCTTCAAGAATGCATGGATCATGCAATTCCAAATAAAACCAAGACCCAATCCTCCAAAGGCAGACGTCCTGTCTGGTGGACCCCAGCCATAAACAAACCATACAATAGAAGGAGGAAGCTACTACATGATAGAGCAAAATCCCAAAAAGGGAAGGCATCTCTGATCAGTATTAGCAGAAAACTACGGGCACTCAAAATCGTCTAAGGCCAGCTTTGAGAGAAAAATTGCACAGGACACTAAGGATAATCACAAGGCTTTCTTTAGTTATGTTAGTAACCTGGGTGGAAATTCCCAGATATGCTCAGAATTAGTCCAAAATGACAAAAAAAACACTGAACCCACAGACATTGCCAACATGCTAGCTGACAGGTTCAGCGCAACCCCCCCCCCCCACCAAAAGGGCAAATATCTATCCCAGCAGAGTGCTGCCCCCCTGACATCTCAGATGCTCAGGTAAGAGCCGCCCTCTCCAAAGCAAAAAACACAGCATCAATGGGACCAGACGGTGTCCCGGGCTGCGTCCTACATGAACTCCAAGAAGAGCTAAACCCAAACATAAAACTACTGTTCAATCTCAGCCTTACTACAGGATATGTACCCAAAGAGTGGTGTACAGCAACAGTGGTCCCTCTCCACAAAGGTGGTGCCCCAACGGATCCTGGAAACTATCGCCCCATAAGCCTGACTAGCTTGGTCCGCAAAGCTATGGAAAGGATCATGGACCTCATAAATAAAGATATTGGGGACCTACAGACACTAGATCCCACCCAGTTCAGCTTTGTTAAGGGCAGATCCTGCCTCTTAAAACTGGTCGATTTCTTTGAAACAGTCACCAAGGCCATTGATGAGGGGAAGGTGGTCCACACAGCCTACCTGGACCTCGCAAAAGCCTTTGATACAATACCCCACTCGGGCATTATAGATAAGCTCACCAGCTTAAATGTAAACCCCTATGTCACTAGATGGGTTGCAAACTGGCTCAAGGACAGAACCCACATGGTTAGAATTGCTGAAGCCATGTCAGACTCCAAACCAGTTACAAGTGGCATCCCACAAGGCTCAGTCCTGGGACCTCTCTTGTTCGGTATATATTTCTCGGAGGTACAGGCCAACACGGAAGGACTGTGGCTGACCAAGTTTGCAGATGACTGCAAACTGGGTGCCATAATTGACTCTCCAGCCGACACAAGCATCCTCCAAAAGGGCCTCATAGAAACAGACAACTGGTGCCAGAGCCATGGCCTCAAGCTAAACGCCAAAAAGTGTATAGTCATCCCTTTGGCAAAAACAAAGTGCCCACAAATTACCACATAGGTGGTAATCCATTAAGTACAGAAGAAGTAATTAGGGACCTGGGGACCCAAGTTGATAACAATCTCTCATTTGACAACCACGTGGCCAAAGTGGTTAGAAAAACATTTTATATAGCCCACCTAATCATGAAGGGATTCACATCTAGATCAGGGGAGTCATCGTGCCTCTTTACTCATCCCTCATCAGGCCCATAATTGAGTACAATGCCCCTTTTGGGATGTACCTTACCAGACACCTGCAGCAACTGGAAAGACCCCAAAAGTACCTCACCAAGAGGATCAAAGGGCTCAAACAGATGCCATATGCTGCCCGGTTAAAGAAATTCCAGCTCTACTCAGTGGCATACCGCCTGCTCAGAGGCGATCTGTGCCTGGCGTATAAAGCCATGTTCAACCCGGAATTAATGGACATGCTGCACCTCAGAAAATCCAAATCTCATCGAGCCACGCGCTCGAGAGACTTGAACCTCAGCACTGAAATAAATAGGACATGCTGGAGGGACAGAATCATAACCCAGAGGCTCCCTTCACTCTGGAATAGAATCCCAGTCCAGGTTAGGCAGAGTCCCTCATTGACTCTCTTCAAGAGGAATCTTGATGAGTGGATGGGAGATCGTAGGTTTACCCCGGGTATCACTTCTGTGTCACTGTTAGACAAAGGCACAGTATACTAACCTCGAAAAAGGGCATAGCAAAATTAATTTAAAATGGGTGGCGAAAGCCAAACACACTCTGGCTAGGCTTATAAATGCCCTAGAGCAGATAGCCTAGTATGAACCTATGAATAGATTCTGTACCTCCCAGTTTCTCTTGTACAGCAGAAAATCTCAATTTTCCCTGCATGAGCCTTTTATGTTGCACACCTCATAAATAAGGACATTGCATCCAAAACCAACAATGTTATAACTCCTCTGCACTCCACCCTCATCAGACCACTAATAGAGTACAACGCTCCCTCTTGCATGTACTTCACCAGACACCTGCAGCAGCTGTTGAGACCACTGAGGTTCCTAACCAAGAGGATTCAGGGACTCCAAAGCATAACTTACATAGAAAGACTGAAGGCTCTGTCCTTCTACTCTGTGTCCTGCATGCTGCTGAGAGGTGACCTGTGCCTGTGACAGAGCAGTCTTTGACCCTGCCCGAATGGAAATACTGCACATCCGCAAATCAAATGGGACAAGAGTCGCTCACTCCAGAGAAGTCATCCTAGCCTGTGATTTAAACAAAACATGCTGGAGAGAGACATGTCTCTCCCAGAGACTGCCGCTACTCTAGAATAAACTCCCAGTTCACGTTAAGCAAAGCTCCTCAATGACCCTATTTAAGTACTACCTGGACAACTCTGTGGGAGACTGTAAATTCACCATTATCCCGTTGCACACAGGTGGTGCTTCCACTGACCCCAGTAACTATAGACCTATTAGCCTGACTAGCCTTATCTACAAAGCCATGGAGCATACCAACATGGACCTTATCAATAAAGATATAGGTAATCTCCAAACACTTGACGGTACTCGGTCTGTATTTGTCAAAGGGAGATTATGTCTGTTAAACCTGGTAGACTTCTTCGAGACCAAGGCACTTGATGAGGGAAAATCTGTGCATAAAGCCTACCTAGACTTAGCCAGGCTTTTGACACTATGCCCCACTCAGGCATCATTGACAAAATCACCCAGCTTGGTGTCAACCCTTATATCATTAGATGGGTCACTAACTGGCTCACTGATAAAACCCATTCAGTCAAAATAGGGGAATCCACCTCCAACAGCAGACCTGTAACCAGTGGTGTTCCACAGGGATCAGTCCTGGAACCTCTAGCTAAAACTAAAGGTCTCTGGCTGAAAAGTTTGCTGATGACTGCAAACTGGGAGTGGTCATAGAATCTCCAAGTGATGTCAACGTCCTACAAGGGGGTCTTACACATGCAAACGTTTGGTGACAAAGCCATGGCCTTAAACTCAATGCAAAAAAATGTATTATCCCTTTCTGTAAGAGGGATGCTCCTGCTAACTACCACATCAATAACAATACCCTAAGTATGCACTCAGGGGTGAAAGACCTGGGCACACTGGTTGACAGCAACCTTACCTTTGACCACCATGTCTCCACATTGGTAAGAAGAGCATTCTATATTGCTCATCTCATAAATAAGGGCATTGCCTCCAGAAAAAAAGTTATAACCTCCCTGTACTCTTCTCTCATCAGGCCAATAATTGAGTACAATGCCCCTTTTGGTATGTACCTTTCGAAGTACCTGCAGCAATTGGACAGCCCACAAAAGTTACTTACAAGGAAAATTCAAGGTCTTCGGCATCTGTCCTGTAAGGATCGTCTGAAATTACTGTCACTTTATTTGTTTCATATAGTCTATTCAGAAGCGATCTCTTGCCTTGCATATAAGGTAATCATTGACCCGGCTTTATTGGAAATGCTGCATATCCGTGAGTCAAATGGTACAATAGTTACTCGCTCTAAAGGCCTTAACCTGGTATGTGATATTAACAGAACCTGCTGGAGAGACAGATTTGTCTCCCAGAGGTTAACACACCTTTGGGACAGACTCCTGCTTCATGTAAAGCAGAGCATCTCACTGGCCCTCTTCAAATGCAATCTGGATGATTCAGCAGGTAACCGTAAATTCACCTTGGGGCTTCCATCTGTGCCCCTCTTGGACAAGGGTGATAGGTGCTGATTGTGGAAATAAGGGTAAAACTTGGCTAGGCTTAAAAGAGGGGCCTGGGGTCATTAGCCTAGTAACTTCTTATGATCCTGGAGTGGCACCAATGTCACTCATGGACAGGGGCAGCTGGTGCTGATCAGAGATTTGCTCTGCAAACAATCAAACCATCTAACAATGGTCAATTAGGGAACCATGTAACAATGACCAATTAGGGAACACGGGTATTACATGGCCTGACTTGTTAAGGCCCTAGGACCATTAGCCTAATAACCTCCTATGAACCTATGATATGTCCTCTAACTACCATTTGTTTTAAACAGATTTCCTTAAGAAGTCATATACTCAGGCAATCTTATACTCAGCCAGATTTTCTTCAGTTTGCCATTTGATTTTTGTAGTTTTCAGTTCATCTGAATATCCGTTTAAAGCTTTGTCTTTATTTTTCCACTTTTTGTTATTCGGGTTGATCGTCTCCTTCAGTGTTTTATTTTAATCAGCTCTGAGCACATATGATTTATTCTTTCCTCTAGATTACTGGAAGCCATGTCTTGCACCAAAGCAGGAGCTTCAACTGCTTTTTGCTTAACAGCTGCAGGATTCTTTGCAGTCAGTTTTTTTCTTTTCACCTTTTCTAATTTATTTTCTTTCAGGCTCTCTAAGTTTCTTTTTGCTTACACCAGGTAGTGTACTTACTAGCAAATTTACTAAAACTTGGATTTTCTGGCCCTTGTATCTCATTGTCTTCACAGTGGAAGAGCTGAAATCAAGCAGTTGATTAGTGTGCAACCATTTTGGAACTCTCATTATGCTCACTGTTTTGGTAACTATTGATGTTAAGTTGTCTATCTCGCCTTCATTCTTGCTGTTTGGGATCGGAGCCGATCCTCGGCTCCGACTCGGCCATCTTCAATAGCTCGAGAGCCGTTTATTGGCTCAAGGCTACCCCTTATCCCATGATGCCTAGGGATAGCTACCCAGATCTCGTTTGCCACTTCAGCTGCGAGGTGTGTCGTTTTCTGGCTCAGGCTTGTATTTTCAAATTTTCAAAATTTTTTTGTAGAAATATATCCTTATACTTCTTACCTTTTCTTAGTTTTATTACTAGTGTTTGTTGTTGAAGTACCTTTTAGTCCTTCTTAGTAGAACTCGTTTAAGTTAGAGAGTTCTCCCCTCCCCCACTCTCCCCAAGGAAGCCGTTTAACTTAGAGGCTCTCCTTTCCTCTGTTTTTGCTATCTTTTAAAAAAAAAAAAGCAGTTTGTTTTATATATTGTTTACATAGTCTATTGTTCTTTGACGAGAGTAGAAATTTGTTTCTATCAGTTTTTTTTCTGGTAGTTGATATGTCTAAAGAGGCTAAAGTATCTGCATTTAAAAAGTGTGACTCGTGCTGTCAGAAAATGTTTCTGACAGACGGGCACACTAGCTGCGTTTATTGTTTGGGCGCTGTTCACCTGCAGGACTCTTGTTCTATCTGTCATGCCTTTAGTCCAAGAGTTCTGCAGGAACGGAAGAACAAATTGATCCTTAGGGGTCTATTAAAACCTCAGGATTCACCGGCAAAGAGTTCACAGCTAGTGAAATCCCCAAAATCCTCTAAACCGTCGGCTCCACCTTTGGAGCCGACCCTTGGTACAGGATTTGCCGTGTATGTCGGTTCTGGCTGGCACCGACAAAACAACCCCTCTGTCAGCTCATCAGAGGTTTCCGGAGCAATAAAAAGCTGAGGTCCCCCTCGTTAGAGTCAGTTCATTCGGCTCCTGGCTCTCCATTATTGGAAAGTGAACGTAGCCACCGTTCTTCACACTCCTCTCGAGAGGCTGTCTGATCATGATGTGGAGAGAGTAGCGAGTAGGTTGCTAAAATCACAGGCACTAGCTAAAATGTTGTCTAGCCCTCCTCAACAGGTATCGGCTCCATCCACCTCCCTTTTTGTTCCTCCTCTGACTCCATTGAGCTCGGAGCCGGAGTTTGTTGGGGTTTGAGTAGTGGAACCGTCGGCTCCGATAACCATATCTCCTTCAGTTCCGACGTCGGCTCCGATTACCTCGATGGTACCTTCAATCGAGGGATCTGGACGCCGGGGCTCCCTCTTTCGCTCCGAGGGGGGCGAGTGGCATCGGACCCTTGTCTGACCCCGTTCTCCCTCTCAGAGCATCGGCGCAGGTCAACTCGGCTCCAACCTCGGCCTCGGAGCCATCCCCCTCTGCACGGAGAAAGATTCCTATTTCTTCGGAACTGGAGCTTTCTCTGCCTCAAGGCAGGGACGCCTTTGAGGTCATGCAGAGTGTGCTGTCCCCTGAGTCAGCTCCACCGGCTCCGTCCACCGTAGTGCCTGTGCCAACCTCTGCTCCTCCTCCAGACCCCAAGCATAGGGAACCAATGCTCCAGGACACCCCATTGGGTGTTTTCTGTTCTTCCGAGACCTCCCCTGATCACTCAGAGGAGCCCCCTCGGAAGAAGAAGTGCAAGACGAAGCACATCGACTCCCCTGAGTCTGTCACTTCTGATACAGACTTAAATGAATCGGAAGGGTCCCCAAGATCCCCTTCTGAAGATGTTTCCTTCTCGGACATCCTGGAAATGCTTAGGCAGAGGGGGAACTGGAATCCCCTAGCCCCTATCGAGGATGAGTCTGTATTCCTGGATGCTTTTGATTCCCAACCTTTCACCTCCTGGGTTTCTCCGCCTTTCGACCCACTTATGTCCGTAGTGGCTCGAAAGGCTTGATCAGCTCCGGACACAGTGGAACCAACTCCGAGGAGACCTGGTAAATTTATTACATCTCCCCAGGATAAGCAATTCCTTTCTAAAGGTGTGCCCGTTGATGCTATGGTGGTAGCAGCAGCCAACAAAAAAAAGAGTTAGCAGAGACCTCTTCATCTGTTCATCCCCCTAACAAGGAGTCTAGGATGATGGACAGGTACGGAAAGCGAATGTTTGCTTCAGCGACCTTCTCCATGAGGTCACTGAACTATTTATGTCATTTTACTCGACTTCAAAGGGATCTCCTTAAAGAGCTTGGAGATACCCTTCAAGATCCTGCAGCTGAGGGAGCACAAGCCAAAGTAGCTTCCCAGCTAGCGACGCTTAATTCTATAGTTAACTCCTCCATGAGGCTCATTTCCCATGCAGCCGATGGAGCAAGTAGAGCTGCGGGCATGGGTGTAGCCCTTAGGAGGCATATGTGGATGCAGCTGTGTCACTTTGCGGAAACCTTTCGAGCGCCCTTCACCAATGCCCCTTTTGATGGCTCCTTTCTCTTTGGCCACAGATGAAAGACACGTTGACTAGGTGTGAGCAAGAAGGCAAGACTCTCTCTGCCGTGGGAGTCCATTTTTCCACTCCCTCTAGACCTTACCCCAAGGGTCCGGAGAGTGGGAAGATGTGGTTCCGTAAATCTCAGGGAGCCTTGCCTGACACACACAGTGATTTTTCCTCCAGAGGCAGAGGGGGAAGCAGTAATAATAGACGCCGCCCTCGTGGCAGAGGGGGTCTGCAGAACCAGGGCAACAGAGAATCTTTCTCTGATAAGCCCTTCCAGTATCCCTGAAGGGTTGCCCGGCTGCTCACCTCTGGAGGCAGTCGGGGGAAGACTTTCACTGTACCCAAAAGCCTGGCAAAATTTAACAAAAGACAGATAGGTATGGTCCATTATATCCGGAGGTTACAAAATTCCCTTCCATCAACCCCCCCCCCCTTACAGTCAAAGAAAATCTTTCCAGATGTTCCACCCAATCTGAAGGAGCATGCAGTAATAGAAGATGTTCATCGTGCATACAGCTGCAGTCATAACAGATGGGTTCTCCTGCCGTCAGGCGGGTCCTCGGTCGGCCGAATTCCAAAGTCTAGGTCCGGCGTCGGTTGTCGTCGCTTCTTCCCTGACGTCACTGCGACAGGGGTATAAACGAACCAGCCAACGCCATTTTCTTCAGTCTTTCTTGCCGCGCGGTGCCCGAAGCAGAAGCAGTTCGCAAGTGCTGGTCGGCCAGCTCCTGAGATTACGAAAATTTGGAAACCAAAGTCTTCTTGAAAGCTAAGTACCCCGTTGGAGAAACTTTTCTTGCCTCAGACCGATGTCAGACAAAGTTAATAATTGTATTTCTTGTGGGAAGCAAATACCGCATAAGGATTTCTATTCCCTCTGTATACCTTGTTTAGGCCCAGACCACAACGTCTCGGTCTGTCGCTTTTGTGCTACGTTCAACAAACGCACCATTAAGCGTCGGGCGGAGTTCGCCCAGCATTATTTTGGGAAAGCATTTAGCTATATTATGTCGTCGGATACTCCAACTCCAGTTTTGTCTAAAAAACGCAAAGATAAGGACCGACACACGAGGTCCGCGACCTCTACCGACACCACGCCAAAGCCGACTACACGTGGTCCGGTTCTCAGCAAGGCGCCTATGCAGCCCTTGACTACCGACGACACTTCTTTGGCAGTGTCTCCTGTGCCCGAGGTCGCAGGCTCCTCGGCCCACACCCCGACTACAGATACCGAAGCCACTCTTGGCGTTGAAACTCAGAATGTGGACAGGTCCACCTCCACTCAAGGTGTCTTCAGACCTTCCTCTTCTTTCTCCATCAAGGCTTTCAGGAAGTCTAAAGCAACCATGCACTCTAAGAGACAAGCTACACAGGGCCCATCTCCAGGCCCCATGCCTCATGCCTAAGAAACAGATGCTTAAAGTGGCTGAGGATTTAATTACTCTTATCAGAGGTTCTCAGCCCCCACCGGACAAAAGGCCCAGAGTGGAGGAAGATTCCCCCTCCTCTGATCAGGGCTGCATTATTTCAGAGCACTCTGATGATCAGGAACATTCTTACTCCCCTTTTGAAGACTCTGATGCAGAGGAGTCCATCCCTTCTGTATCCCCCCCTGAGGATTACTCATTTGGGGAAACTTTGCATACCTTAAGGGAACACTTCCACTGGGAAGGCCAAGACTATTCAGATTCCAAGAAAAGGCTTAGGGAATTTCTCTTGCTACCTCAGCACAGGCCTCTGGCTATACTTCCTGTCTTGGACATCCTAGATGATGTTTACTCGGAGGCCTGCCTTAACCCGGACTCTCTACCTCCAGCTCCAGTTAAGCCTGACAGGTACTACAGGGTTCCTGACTCACACCAGTTTCTATACAAAAGCCATGCTGCTGACCCAGAAACCATCTCACAGGGCCCCAAGGGAGTTAAGGCCTCCACTGCTAAAAATCCATTACCTTCCGAGAGAGATTCCAGATCCTTAGAAAGGTGGGGAAAAAAGGTATATACCTCGGCTACCTTAACCATGAGGACCTTAAACTGTCAGTTCCATATGCTAAAATACCAACAGTTTTTGTTATCACAATTGAAAAGTAAAATGTCACAACCTGAACAACCAGACTTGAAGGAGTTGCAGGATTTGATGCATAGTGCAGAACAAGTAGGTAAGCATACCTTACAATGTGGTTTTGATGCTCTAGAGGCCTCATGTAGAGCTGCTGTTACAGGATCAGTCATACGTAGGCATGCCTGGCTCAAGGAACAAGCCTTGCCTGATCATGTCAAAGCTAAATTACTAGACGCCCCTCTTCAAAAGGATGTACTATTTGGTGCTAATGCTGAGGAGGTATTAAGGAAAATGGAGGAAAAGGCTAAATCAATGCAAACTGTGAAAGATTTTCTACAGGTACAACCCCACGTTTTAGTAGAAATTGGCCTTCCAAAAACTGGTCCTTTCCTGCCACGGACAGACCCCAAAGAGGCAGATACAGGCACCCGAGGGGCAGAGGACAATCCCAAGGATCGTTTAGAGGCAGACAATGTCAAGCTCCTACACAAAGAGGTGGTGAGGATAACTCAATCTTTCAGAAAGCAAACCCAATGACTTTCCCTTTGCATGCCAAGCAAGTCTCAAATGGCAGCCCCCTTAGGAGGAAAGCTGGCATTATTTTCAAAAAATTGGCATATTGTCACAAAGGACAAATGGATCCTGGACATTATAAACAGAGGCTACAAATTCCATTTTCACACCCTTCCAAAAATGAGAGGCATGCCAAACCTGCCACACAATCAAAGAGCAGAGGCACAAAGGCAAATTACAGATCTCATAAACATGAAAGCTATTCAAGAGGTACCTACGCACGAACAAGGTCAAGGTTTTTATTCCAGGCTATTTCTGGTACCAAGGAAGGGAAAAGATTGGAGACCTATTTTGGACCTATCCATCCTAAACACATTTCTACTGCACAAAATTCAAGATGCTCACTCTACAGCAACTTCTTCCCATGCTGGGCAAGGAGTCTTGGCTGGTAACATTGGACCTCAAGGAGGCATACCTGCATGTCCCAATCAGACAAAATTGCAGAAGGTACCTCAGATTTCTTGCAGGTTCAACCCATTATCAATTCTCTGCATTGCCCTTTGGCTTATCTGCTGCGCCTAGAGTATTCACGAAATGCCTGGCATCAGTAATTGCCTACTGCAGACTTCAAGGGATACAAATATACCCCTATTTGGACGACTGCCTGATCCAAGCAGACAGCAAGCACATTCTTCTGAAACATCTGGCTTATGTAATAATGTTGTTGAACTCTCTGGGATACACAGTCAACAAAAAGAAATCAAGGCTAATACCCTCTCGGAAGATAATTTTCCTGGGTGCCAATTTGGACACAAACACCCAGATGGCCTACCTCACGCCAGAGAAGCAGGGGCAACTAATTCAATACTTCAGAGCACTAGCAAATTGCACAAGGCTGACTGCAAGGAAAATCCTGCAGGCTCTGGGATTCATGGCATCTTGCATCTTACTAATCCCATGTGCAAAGCTGCATATGAGGAAACTTCAATGGTACCTGAAAAATATATGGTCTCAACACAGCCACAGTTTGGAAACAATAATACCACTAATTCCATGTCTGCAAAAGGAATTTCTGTGGTGGGCTCAAGCATGTCAAACAAACACAGGTCTTCCATTCAGCAAGCCTCAAGCAAATCAAGTAATCACAACAGACACCTCGGACTACGCCTGAGGGGCGCACATGACAGATCGGTGCATTCAGGGCAAATGGTCCCAAAAAGAAAAGCACCTTCACATCAATCAAAAGGAAATGCTAGCAGTAATAAATGCTGTTATAGCTTTCAAGGACCTTCTACAACCAGGTCAACTATTGATAAGAACGGACAACACCACAGTTATGTGGTACATAAACAAACAGGGAGGAACACATTCTTACCCCCTATGCAGACTGGCCATGTCATTTTGGGACATGGCCATGGACTTACAAATGGAACTACAAGCACAGTACTTGCCAGGCAAGGAAAACACGCTGGCAGACAACCTAAGCAGGAATATGACAGATCCACACTAATGGAAATTGCATCCAAAAGTTTTTACAGAAATAATCCAAGAATGGGGAAGGCTAGATATAGATCTCTTTGCCTCCCACAAAAATCACCAATTGACAAAATTCTGCTCAAGGATTTTCCATCCAAAGGCCTGGAGAGTGGACGCTCTCTCTTTCACTTGGACATCAATGACAGTTTATGCCTTCCCACCTCTTCCTCTGCTGCCCAAAGTTCTATTGAAAACCAAAGCAGACAGACCAAAGATGATTCTCATTGCTCCGGACTGACCAAGGCAACACTGGTACCCACTCCTGAGGAGCCTGACGCATTCCCCACCATGGACCCTGCCTCTAATGCCTCTTCTTCTGACTCAGCACAGCTTCAAAACTCTTCACAGCCAGCTAAAAACACTCAATCTAGCCGCATGGAAGATTCCTTAGCATCACAGCAGGCCCTACTCTCCAAGGAGGTGCAGGATGTCATTTTGGAGGCCAGAAGGCCATCAACTAGAAAAGCTTACTCCGCAAAATGGAAACGGTTTTGTGTCTGGAATGAGAAAAAGGGCCAGGATCCTGGAGAACTGAATTTACCTCAAATACTACAATATTTGGTTGAGCTGCTAAGCAGTGGACTTTCATTCTCCTCCATCAAAATCCATGCCTCAGCCATTTCTGCAGAATACAACACTGATCCACCTTTATTCTCTCACCCTCTCTTAAGGCAGTTCCTCAGAGGGGCTAAGAATCTAAGACCTCCAAGCAAACAACCAATACCTGCTTGGGATCTTAATTTAATTCTGGAAAAACTGACCTTGCCTCCCTTTGAGCCAGCTGCCTCATCAGATTTGCAATATTTGTCCTGGAAAACAGCTTTCCTTCTGGCTATCACCTCAGCTCGTAGAGTTTCAGAACTACAAGCTCTCATGGCTAAACTGGATTAACTGGTCAGTCCAACAAAATAAAACAAATACAGCCCCGAAAAAGCTGAAAAGAGTCCCAATTGAGATAATCACGCATTGGCACACAAAAACGTTGAACGTAGAATTTCTTCTTTAATGAAAACTGTTAAAACCATACAGATTCACAAAACAGGCTCTCATGGCTGTCCAGCCTTTTATCATCTTCCATCAGGACAGAGTTTCCTTACGAACCAACCCGTCCTTTATGCCTAAAGTGGTATCCAGGGTAGCTTTAAATCAGGCCATACATTTACTTACTTTTTATCCTAATCCTCAAAACAAAGGGGAGAGATTACTACATTCCTTGGACATCCACAGACAACTGCGTTATTATTTGGACAGAACAAAGCCTTTCAGAAAATCAGAACAGCTCTTTGTGTCCTGTGCTGTAGGAGCTCAAGGAAAGCCAATTTCCAAACAGACAATCTCAAAATGGATAGCCCACTGCATACGCTTTTGCTATTCCTTTCATGGCAAAACTGTACCTATAGGCATTAGAACTCATTCCACCAGGGCCACAGCCACCTCTGCAGCTTTCCTCAGAGGAGTTCCTACCAAGGATATTTTGGAAGCAGCCACTTGGAGTTCTGTGCATACCTTCTCCAAGCACTACAACCTGCCATTATACTCCAAATCTAGAGCAGGCTTTGCCACTGCAGTCTTGCAGGGCATTTTGGCTCCTCCTAGTTACACCTAGTGCCTACCACCCCTTTCTTAGCTTTGGGATTCTACCCATCTGTTATGACTGCAGCTGTATGCACGATGAACATAGTACAGTTTTGTACCTACCATAAATGTAGATGTAATTTATGTATTGCCTTCCTTCTGGGTTGCCCTGACATCTGGGGCAAGAAAAACTGAAAAAAATGGCGTCGGCTGGTTCCTTTATACCCCTGTCGCAGTGACGTCAGGGAAGAAGCGATGACAACCGACGCCGGGCCTAGACTTTGGAATTCGGCCGACCGAGGACCCGCCTGACGGCAGGAGAACCCATCTGTTATGACTGCAGCTGTATTAGCACTCGAACATCTACATTTATGGTAGGTACAAAACTGTACTTTTCAAAACTGCTAGAAAAAAGAGCCATCCATGAAGTCCCCGCAGACCAGCACGGATCCGGAACTTACTCAAGGTTCTTTTTGGTACCAAAAAAGAAAGGGGACTTGAGACTGATTCTGGATCTCAGCAGACTAAAGAAGTCTGTACAAAGAATAAAGTTTCGGATGGTCACGCTACAGTCCATTCTACCCTTTCTGGGTCAGGACAATTGGATGTGCTCGAAAGATCATCAGGACGCGTACTACCATATCAAGATGGACAGACGCTCCAGGAGATTTCTTCACTTTCGGGTGGGAGCCAGTTCAGAGCTATGCCCTTTGGTCTCACCACAGTCCCCAGGGTATTCACCAAATGTATGGCAGTGGGCACGGCTCACCTGAGACGTCAAGGATTCCAGGTGTTTCCATATCTAGACGACTGGCTCCTCACTGCTACCACCAGGCATCAACTTCTACAAGCCCGGGATTATACAATCACGTCCTGTACCCAGCTAGGTATTACAATAAATTTCAAAAAATCTGCCTTGTTGCCTTGTCAATCTATCACTTACGTAGGAGCAGACTTAAACACAAGGGATATGTTTGCAAGGTTACCACTAGAAAGAGTGTCGCAATTCGTCAACAAGTGCAAATTCTAATGCAGAGCAAAAGGATCCAAGTCAGGTATGTCCTTCAAACTCTGGGCTCCATGGCAGCTGCCATTCTTCTAATCCCATTAACATACTTCCACATGAGAATTCTTCAGTGGCTTCTTTTCACACAGTGGTCTTTCCAAGAGCTACCCATGTCTAGGTTGCCCATGGATTCCATCTGTGCAGCTGCCATGTGTGCAAACTCTCATACCTTTATTTCTCATTACAAGGTGGATATGGTCTCCCGGAACAGAGCTGATTTTGGTTCCACTGTTCTGAAGAGTCTCTTCCACTGAGCCACCCAGGGTGTTAGGTGCTAGGGACGCTGTCCCAAACAGCAAGAATGAAGGTGAGATAGACAACTTAACATTAAAGTTTACCCCTGGGATCTCTTCTGTGTCCCTGTTTGACAGAGGTACAGTAAACTAACCTTAAAAGGGCTACCTTCTGTGACCTGCTATACAGAGGCACAGTCATCTAATCTAAAAGGGTGGCGAAAGCCAAACACACTCTGGCTAGGCTTATAAATGCCCTAGGGCAGATATCCTAGTATCAACCTATGAACCTATGAAGAAGTTATGTACCTACCATAACATTCCATGTTAGTTGTCTTCATCTCGCTTTCTTTCTTGCGTCCCTCCCTCCATCCCCCATCGTAGTGGATTGAGAGGAGTCCCTTTTTTCACTGGCTGAGTATTCTTTTATTGTTATTCTCCTGGCCAGGTCTTCCTAACCTATTTAGATATTAGAATGCATGGAACAACCAGTTTTTTGTTAACTGGTTTCTCTCTTATTATGTCTGGATTAGCTATTTCAAATGAGATCTGGGTAGCTATCTCTAGGCATCATGGGATAAGGGGTAGCCTCGAGCCAGTAAACAGCTCTCGAGCTATTGAAGATGGCCGAGTCGGAGCCCAGGATCGGCTCCGATCCCAAACGGCAAGAAAGAAGGCGAGATGAAGACAACTAACATGGAACATTATGGTAGGTACATAACTTCTTATTTTATATGACATCCCTGCCATTAAAGAGCAACTTGTAGTAATGTATTCACTTTGTCTGTGTTTCCTGTCTTTAGTTGTTTTCCAAAATCACCCCCAAGGAAATGACTATGAATAAGTAACTGGAATCTAGCTTCCCCTTCCCACTGCTATAGTATTTACAATAGATAAAGTGGTCTTCAAAAAAGAGCATATATTATAAGTCTGAAGGTGTTTAGTGTGACATTATATGTTAGATAAATCTCTCGAACCCTAATTTATAAAATACCTTTGAAGTTTGAACATAATCAAATGATAATATTATATCTTCTGAATGTTTTGTAGGTCCAGATCACTTAAATCCTGCAGTTTACATGTAGGTACTTTAACGAAATGTCTCTATTGACAAAACCGACTCAGCATTCTATAAAAAAAGAAAAAAAAAGAGCAAGAAAAGAAACCCATCGTTTAGTCCACTTCTCTGGATACTAGCAGGAATATTCTGTATAAAATGAATGTCAGCACAATGAGATAAAAAACACTCTGTTGAAGGAGGTGCTCTTCAAAGTCCTGGAAGAGTTCCTTCCTTAAGCTGTTTTTTGAGGTTCTATCAGTTTCCATGAGAGGATTCAGGTATTCAGAGTCTGCTCTTTTCTTTCAGGTCAAGAGTCCTCGGTTTATCCATCTGTTGTTCTGATGTTTTTCACATACTAATATGATTTATTTGGCTCTATTTGACTTCCCAACATTAGGGCTCTGTTCCTGGGCTCTCAGATGTCCTTCATTGTCTGATCCAGGGGTGGGCAAACTTTTTGATTTGTGGGCCACATTGAGTTCTAACATTTGACAAAGGGGCCATAACAGGAGCAGATAGATGGCATGCTTTGAAAACATCACCTCATTGGGGGAAAAATACACATCTTGGGATATGGAGAAAACATGTGCTTTAATTTCCAATGAAAATGAAGAAAAGCATTACAATAAAATCTCTGACTTCGAAATGAGTCTTTAAACACTGAAAATCAAATAAATGACCATTTTATTTTAAAGCACTGAAAGTTCTGTTATCCTTCAGGATATCACCATCGCTCTCCTCCTGACTGTCTTTTTTTTCAAAAACGGTAGGAGATGCAGATGTACTTGTCCTGTTCCTTTTATTCAATTTGTTTCCCGGTGCCAAAAGTCAACAAGTACCAGTGCAAGGACGAAACAGTTGCAGCAAGTCAGTCTGTGAAGCGTTATATTTGATCTGCGCGCACTTAAAAACTCGCCCTCAGACAGTGGTTTGCTGGCCTTTGCTATTTTGAATGAACGCATAAAACTGGCCTTGGTACTTGACTCTTGAATGGCAGTTTGACGGTGAAAAAAACTTTGCTGAGCCTTCAAATTAGCTGCCACCTTCTCAGCAGCAGCTTCCCGTTCTTTTGTTGAGAGCTTGCTAGCATAATTAGCGTGCTTTGTGGCAAAGTGACGGCTAATATTATACTCTTTAAAAACCGCCACAGTTTCTTGGCATATCAGGCAAACAGCAGATGATCGGTGTTCAGTGAAAAAATATTTAGTTGTCCACTCCTTATTGAACACTCGACATTCTCTGTCCACTTTCCTTTTCTTGGGTCCGCTCATCTTCATAGAGGGGCGGTGGGTCAAAGGGTAAAGTGCAAACGTGGAGTAATAGGCCTACGCTTCACCTCAACAAAGCCAATATATCTAGAGTGCGCCATCTAGTGAGGAAACATCAGAATTGCAGGGGAAATAAAACATTAACAAGGTTAATTTATTAAATTTTTTCAAGTTTGGCGGGCCGAATCAAAACGTTTAACGGGCCACATGTGGCCCCCGGGCCGTAGTTTGCCCATGCCTGGATCAATCACTGTACTTTCAGTGATATTCTCCAAAGATAAAAGTAATCAGATTGTGTTAGTGCTTTCTGTAGCTAAGGACCCTGTTTCAGTGATGAAGTGTTTATTGGCATCGATGAAAATGTTGCTAGAATTCTAAGTGCCTTTAAAGAATGAACAACTGTCTTTGGCATTTGTAACCTCCATTCAGGACACTGGCATACTTCATAGGTTCATAGATTAGTAGGTTCATAGATTAGTACTAGGCTAACTGCCCTTTTGGGCCATTTGAAGCCTAGCCAGTTACCCCATGTGAGAATCAAACCATGCACCTTGTGTCTTTAAGGTAAACACCTTAACCATTATGTCATCCTCCCACTCATCAATGCCATCAATCTGGCTTTGTTCTTAGCTGGATTAGTTGACTATTATTAGTCACCCTCCTGTTTTGTTGCATAGTCATTTGTTGAAAGTGCAGCTTTGGGGTTAAGGAGGTTTGCCCCCCAGCTCCTTAAGGTTGTCTGAGCTCAGTTTGTATGTGTAGAGAAGCAGCGGTTTGGAGGGCACATCCTCCTATGTAAGATTGTTGGGGGGAGGGGTTCCTTGCTTGCCATCTTCAAAAATGCCTTTGTTATGATTTTGGTTAAAGATGAACTGGTTTGTTGCAGATTTTATTTTTTTAGACTACCTACCCATCAAATACCCTTATAATAACTTATGAAGTCCTAGTTAAATGGCTCAGAATCAACCCAAAGAAAAATATTACCATAATAGCCACTTACATACCTCCCAGCAATACTCCCACTGACACTGAGGAACTCATAGCCTAGACAGCCTCAACCTACACCCATGAAACCATTATCACAGGTGACTTCAACTTAGACTCAAACACTTTCACTGGTGATAACCCCTCCAACTTCATAAATCTACATGGTTTCTCTCAAACAATCCAGTTTCCCACTCAGATAAACATAGCAAAAGGGAATCTATCTTAAACTGGTCAGTTATTAACAGTACCACCCACAACTATCTCTCCGGATGCCTTCCAAATAATTTACGTGACCATAGACCTACCTACTTAATCTGTCATCAGCTCAGCCCACCCAGAACCACAGTTTACAAAGTCATACAAAATACCAAAAACTTCTGCAACGAAGCATTCTTAAACATACTCAGTAAATGCAACTGGACACCACTCCATCATCTCCAACTTGGCCAGGCTGTAGCATACTTCAATGACACATGTCTAGCTGTTCTAAATAGCTTAGCACCAACTCATACATGTCATCTTAAAAATAAGAGATTGCCCTGGATATCAAAGAAACCATTAGACCTCCGAAACTAAGGGACGAAACCTGGTTTCAGTACCAGAAAATAAAAGACAATAAAACTCTGCTAGCATACCAGCAGCTCTGCAGTCAACTAAAAAAACAACTCAAACTAAACAAAAAACGTGTTATGAAAACAATCCCACAAAGTTCTGGCCAGCAATATTCGTTCCTCTACCCAGGTAAAGCTACAACCCCAGAACCAACAACCAATAACCAAAGCATGAGTATTGCCTCACAAATCACCACCTACTTTATAAACAGGATCCTCTCTTTAGTTACAGGGAACAATTCCACCCCACTTGTCTCTTCCACCTAATGTGGAAAGTAACAACAACTCTTTTGACCATATACCTGCCCCAACTAACACCGTAAGAACAATGCTGAAAAAACTGAAACCTTCTTCCTTAGCAGCTGACCAACTCCCCAATGAGTACCTCAAACTTACAGCTGATGCCATAGCTCTGCCTATCTCCATTCTGGTAAATAGGTGTATAGGAGAACAATCTGTCCCCAAATTATGGAAAATTTCCTATATCATCCCTCTACATAAAGGAGGAACATCAACAGAATTAAACAATTACAGACCCATAGCCACCTTTTCCCCCTGTGTCAAAATTCTGGAAAAATGTATCCACACTCAATTATTACAATACCTGTTATTTCATAACCTTATCGCTCCCTCCCAACATGGTTTCAGACCAAAATACAGCACCACCACAGCCCTAATTAATTTCTCTAACACCATCAACCAATTGAGAAATTTAAACCAACAAGTAACATTAATCTTCCTAGGCATGCCAAAAGCATTCAACACCGTCTACCATCAGAAACTCCTTAGTAGTCTTGCCTCACTAAACCCATTAGAGACTTCCCTCTCCTGGTTCTCAAGCTATCTTTCTGACAGACAAGCAGTACGATGGAAATCCGAGGGTTCCTATCAGAAGAGGAAAAGCTTAAATAAGTTGAACTTTCTTATATCGAACTTTAAAATGCAAAATCTGAAAATGTCGAAGGCATAGAACATCGATTTTTTTTCCCAGGGAAAAAATCGATGGGCCGTTCTCCAGACTTTGCTGTTTTCTCCACTGTAGTGTGATTTCAGAGTTGGTATATTTAAGTTGGGAGGTGAAGCCCCCCACTTTATTTTGACTGTACATTTTTTTTGTTTTGTTTTTTGTTTTTTTGTTTTTTTGGATCCCAGGGGAAAAAATTGCTAATCTGTTCCTTCAACATTTTAAGGTTTCGCATTTTTAAGTTCGATAAAAGATCATTTGCTATTTTTAACGCTCAATCTTGTGATATAGATGCGAAATTCGAACCCTCGCCACTTCTGCCTGTCTTGGTCAGAGTCCCACAAGGGTCCAATACTAGGACCCCTTCTTTAAACCATCTTCTCCAGTGATCTAACCTCATCTACAACACATGTTAAAGTAGTTCATTATGTGCACAATTCAACTTTAATCTTTTCAGTAGATACCTTACCAGACCTCCAAATAGTAGCCCAACAAGCTTTTAATATAGAAACATATCTAAGTAAATCACAACTAATCCTCAACCCTGAAAAGACAAAGTTAATGCTGTTTACCAGTAGCAAACAATCACCGACCACACCCCTTTTCACCATTCTCTCAGCGAACAACACCGTCGTTCAACCATTTGAGCGTAGCAAACTCCTTGTCATGACAATTGACGACAAACTCCGATTTGACCAACATAATAGTCATCACAATTAAGAAAGTTAACATCAAACTTGGCTCACTGTACAGAAGCAAGCCATTCCACATTGACAGTACCAGTCTAGCCGTATCCAGAACCTTCCTCCTCTCTACGCTTCTATATGCTTTCCCCCTCTTTGCCATCTTAAAAAAATCAGACTTAACCAAATTGGAAACTTGCTACAACAAAATAGCCCACTTTACAGCCAACCTTCCCCACCAAACCCACCATTACATTGCTCTAAATAAATTAAATTGGATTGAGCTACCCTAACCTTCTCCATCTCTACCAACTTAAATTCACACACAATATCACATCCTGACAGTTGCCCATTCATCAAGGAACTTGCTGTTCCCTACTCATGCCCATGAAGTCTAAGATCTGCAGACAGAAACGTTCTCACAGTAAACAAAGCTAACAACACTCACAGTAAAGCCCTATTCTCAAAACAAATAGCCAATTTATGGAACTCTCTACCCCACAACCTCCAAAACACACCTGAATCTACCAATTTCAAACTGCTACTATTTTAACATCTATCCAAGAACTGGCATTGCTCCTGTGCTACACCTGACTGACAAGATATCTCTAACTCTCGCAACACACTGTCCACTCTTTACCTCATTTTCTCCCTCTCCTCAGTGTTTTTATATATATATATATATATATATATATATATATATATATATATATATATATATATATTTAAATATTTAAACATATATATATACATATATATATATATATATATATATATATATATATATATATATATATATATATAAAGGAAATCTCATTTGTTCATAACTATTATTTAATATGTACACCGTACTAATTTTATTTTTCTCACAGTGATCACTGAAATGCTTGTGTGTTTTTCTTTTTGAACCTTTATCTACTTGAAAACTGTAGTGAATACTGGTTTGTACAGACTAGATGATGTGTATTCCCAATCTTACTGTATGTATACTATTGTACTATCTAATTATTGTATTTTGCTTGTATTTCTGTTGAAATTTTCTCCCCGGACCGCCGCTGAAAATGGGCTTCTGTCACAGTCGGACTTTCCCAGTAAACACATGTAAATTAAATTAATTAAATTAGTTTTAGCTTTCCTTGTACAGTAATAGCCATTTTGATGAGTTAATATAAATCCTTGGACATAGTAATCTAAGATGAGGTCTGATCCCCCACACACACACACACACACACACACACACACACACACACACACACACACACACACACACACTTTCAGTAGCACTGATAAACAATTAGAGTTACTGACTAATATGGAGGTATCGGAGGAAAATGTAGTTATGTTATTCTGTCATGTCCCTTATTCAAACATGTGCATAGAGGGGGCTTTTACATCTTTATTGCACCTTTTTCCTGAAGCTTTGTGATTTATGTATTACCCATCTTTACAGAGTTCTGCAGTCACCTCCTACCAATTCTTTTCATTTAAATGGAAAGGCCATGGAGTTTGTAAAATCTGTCCATTATAAGAGCTCACTAAAATGCTACATTACTTGTATTGCTTCAAACTCCTGCCAAGTGTTTTCCTTCCCCAGCTTTTCATTGTCAAAAAATGTAATCCGATGGGCATGGCATATAGCAGTGTACATTTATTCTCTGCTACTTAGAGCCAGCATCATCAACCTGCCCCTTAGGGGGCTCTTTTTGTTTAAAGATCCCTCCATTACGGTGAAGTTTCTCTATGCATAACAGCATGTTCCCAAACCAGTTTTTTCTTCATATAAGGAAAATTATACAATAAATGCTCATTACTATACCAAAACAAGCATACTGATTGAACAGCTCAATCTGGAGCCTGCTGTAAATCGAACATATACCAATAGAAAAAGTCCGGCTACTGAAGTACCATTGAGTGACTGGACTTTCTATTGGCATATGCTGTGGGACAGAACATAAGAAAAATCAGGTATGTTCTGCAAAACTAAACAAACAGAAACGTAACTTATTTTCCTTCTATATTTGCTCTTCCCCTCGTAAATCTGTTTATTCTGTTGTCTGTTGCTTCTGCACTGATGGTACTGTGCAGGCTTGGGAACATGAGTCTCATACGCATGCACACTACATCAGTATAGGGAAGACAACATGGAAGAAGACTGAAGTTTCTTTCTTAAAAGTAATTGTATATTAGCAATTATCCACTCCTGTTAATGGGTATATCATGATTTACTCACGGTTGGCTTTGATCACTCAGGCTTCACCAACTCCACTGCCAATCATGAGCGGACAAGTGATCCTCTGTGGCGACCCCTAACTGGGAAAAAGACAAAAGAAGAAGAAGTGTTAATCTTTTGTGTCTCACAAACTGCAGTTTTCTCCCAATTGATATTTAAAGATAGAGGTCATACTGTAAACCTAGAGGTGTGTTGCCTTGGAAAGCAAGATAAAGTACTATTTAAAAGCAAGGTGAAGGTTGCATGGAGTAAAATCTTGCCAAGAATAAACAGAAAATGTTATGGAATTTAAAGCACGTGTTTGTCATTTCATATTGCAGTCAAATTTTTTTGTATTCATAGTATAACAAAAGTTCATTTACAGTTAAAACAGTATCACATGCATTTCACTTTATGCACATATCCAAATAAATTAATGTGCATACCTTACTTATGTTTTTTCCCCAGGTGCCTTCATGTACTTTTTAAAATCCAAATTGTATATGTGGGTAAGTTAATTCACTTGAACTATTTTTGTGTGATTTGCTTTTCTTTAGTAGAAATACTCAGTTACGTACAGTATTTATAAAAGTGCAAGAAAAGTTGTCCATAATTGTGGCAGTACTTTTGCACATTAAGTTGTATGAACTGTATGATTAATCTTTGGCAGTGCATCCTGTTTAATTTGACAAATTTGACTGTGGATCATTCACTTATGCACATTTTCTTTCTCTTTGCTTGAAATGTATCCATTTTATTTTGTTGCTGTCAGTGAAGCTAAAGTTTGGGAAACTTTTTATTGCTAAACGGTCACTTTAAGTTGAAAGTTTGGAATGTTTGATTTGTTGAACTGCTGTATTGCTCAAATAAATATTAAGATGGAATAGCAGGTAAAAACATTGAAGCACCCTCAATAGTTACAAATGTCTTGCTTAAGCACCTCTCACGCTTACTCATGTGTTTCTTTGTGTGGTAGCCCTGACATTTCATACACACACACACACACACACACACACACACACACACACACACACACACACACACACACACTTCTTTTCTGCAGTCATATGCAAATACTAATGGTTAACAATCAAACCAAACAGTATCCTTTTGTGTACACAGTTTAGCAGAGATTTCTTAAATTTATTAAACATTTTGAACTGTTTGTACTCGGGTATGAAAGTTTTAAAGTAGCTTGAAGTATCTGTCTAGAAAATAAATGCTTTCACCTTTTTTTGTCATAATTTTCATACACAGTATTGATGGCATGGTACGTTATTCTTCACATAGACTTGTTGGATTGATAAATTTAGAACCCTGCTTTTGTACATTCACGATAGACTTATTGAACTAAGTCTTTACAGCAAATGCTTGTCATTAGAAAAAAGTGTAGCATTTAAAGATCCATTATTATGTAAAATTTAACAGCACATTTCTGTTTTCTTTGGGGTCTTACTGTAACTTAGTGAGTGGCTAAGGTTCTTAATGCTAAGGGGTTAAAAATGTAATTTCCTTCTATAATGAGAAGACTCTGAGAGACCCACATTGTTATCCCCCAAAACTAAACTATATCATACCAGACACTCCTGTACTTCCGCAGCCACCTAAAATAAATCTTCTCATACTCAGGCTTTAGACTACAATTTAAAAAATACTTCTTCAAGAAGCCATGTCCCCTCCTGCCTACACAGGTGTCTTGTCATCAAACCCCTTTTCTTCCCGTTCTTCCACTGTCTTCTTTGTCTTGCCATCTTTACTTCATGACTATGGTCATAATGTATTTTTTTATGTACTTCATATCTTAAAAGTGTTAGACTTTTATGTAAATACTGCTCAAAATGCTATGTGATATATAGAGGAATATTATTATTATTATTATTATTATTATTATTATTACATCATTGCCATTGCTGTGTATTAGCTCCTCATTATGCTGTGTGTAACCTGGAATAATATTTCTAGTTTTTTCTTTCTCTTTATAATCTACATATTAAACCATGATTACTTCACCCTGGCTGTATCTGAAATGGTCAGTCATGATCAGTGCACTACCCTGGTAAACAAACATAAATAAATACATTTTGGCAACCTAGGGTTAAATAATTTTTCTAAGCGCTCATTCCTTTTATTGTTTTTAGTAAAGGAAGGCCTAAGTACTATTCTATCTGGTCAGGCTCTAACTGATTAATTTGAATGGTTAAGTTAGTTCACTACATTTTCTGCACAATTCAGCTTTTATTTGTTCTAGTGCTTTGGTTATCCTAGGAATGTTCAACACAGTCACTCATTAAAAAAAAACTCAGTCTTATAGCTCCCAGCTGTTTGAGAGCATTGTATATGTAAAATCTACCTGGACAGACTGTAATAATCATTTTTGTAGTGGGAGAAGCCTCCCCTCCTGCACATTTCCTGAAGAAGGCAAGCCATTCACAACCCGAGACTTGCATATGATAACTCTGCTGTTGCACAGCAGTGGGAACGGGTAAAATTTCACAGAAACAGCCCATATAAGTTTTGCAAAGCAGTACCCCTGCATTTCCTACCAGTCTGTTTTACAAACTATGATCAAATGCAACTATGACTACATGAGTTAGAAACCAGTCAAATGGTTGCCAGTCACACGGGGGGGGGGGTGCTTGTTGTTTTTCTTTTCCTTTTGTAAGTCAAAAGGGAAAGTTCAAGTAGAGTTCAAAGGCCATGTCTCCATTCCCACTTAAATCCTATACATGTACAGGACCTACCTAATGGTTCCTTTACCTTCAACCATTTGGATCATGCATTATATTGGGATTGAGAGCCTGGCATCTCTGGACAACGTAAGTGTCCTACAACCCATATATTCCTACCTGCATTGTCTAGTCATTCCATTTTTTTCACCTTTTGGCAAAAGCTTTCCAGCTTCAGGTCTCTTAGAGCAGCATACCTCTCAACCTGGAAATATCAAAAATCTGGACAAGGCCCATGAAAAATAGGTACAAATCTGTATGCTGATTAACATAAAATTTGCATACATAATTATGTAACCCCACCCACTTAGATGGAATTGTGAGGTACCAGCTTTCAAACGCCAACTGAAGAACAGACAGACAAACTGTGGCACCAGAGTCCCCCAGCAGCCATTCCAATGTCCCATTACCAGGCTATTTCACCCCATTTACCATAACACTAATGTGCATACTGCTTTACTTCTACAATGATTATTTGGATTTTATATTTGCATTTTATAGCACAATGCACAAATACTAGTAGACATCTGCTAAACAAAGCAATACTGTCTCACAATGAAAATAAACTTAGCATTAAAAAATTATCTGCCCTTGAAACAGCATTGAAACCCACACCACATCCAAAGAAAATGCATCTGGCCAGTGGTGGATAAAGATTACCTTTGGGCTGTTTTCAAATCATAGGCCCCTTGCACACAAAACAAGAAACATGCATGTGTTCTTTGATACACCTTCCTTCTTCTTCTTCTTCCGGATTTTCCTGGTTAGGGGTCGCCACGGCGGGTCACCTGTCTGCTCATGATTGGCAGTGGAGTTTTACAGTGTCGAGTTGCCAGCCCAGCACCCAACCTTCCACAGAAGGCACACACACGCATACACTCATGCCTAGGGCCAATTTAGAGTGTCCAATCCACCAACAGCATGTCTTTGGGATGTGGGAGGAAACCGGAGCACCCAGAGAAAACCCACGCGACCACAGGGAGGACATGCAGACTCCGCACAGAAGGCACCCCAGCCGAGAATCGAACTGGAGAAACCACTTGCTGTGAGGCAGCAACGCTAACCGCTGCACCACTGTGGCCACCCTCTTTGATACACCTTCCTAACTTTATTAAATTATATTTCTTGTACAGTACAGCACACTTGTTAGACTTAGAGTGCATTTTAAATTTATTGTTTGCACATTTTTCCAGTAGGCAATGAAACAGAATGCATGAACCAATAATAACAAAACTGCCCAATTCAGAACATTTTCATCATGAAAGTCTGCTTACACACAAACAATATATATCTGTCTATCTATATACATATATATATATATATATATATATATATATATATATATATATGTATATTTACATAAAAATAGAATGACAGTACTGTAAGCCATGGGCATCTTGCACAGCTTCTCAAACTTATTTTCAGTTTCAGTTTTTTTGCTTGACTTCCTCTGATTTGTGTTTTCAGACCATATCAGTAACTGTAAATGCACAACAAAATAAACTAGGCGAACTGCATGTTTTAAGACTTCCAGTTTTTAGTCCAAGACCAAGTACTGAGTACAGACAGACCCTCTCCTACATTCATCCTGAAGCATCAAAACTATCATAGTAATCCAGGTGCTGTTAACTGGCCACTCTTGCTTCTCCACTCTCTGTAGTGGAAAAATGTGTTTTATCTTGAATGCTGGAAAATGTACTGTACTTGTTTAAAAATATTTTTCTTATAATGCAGCACAGAACATAATTATGATTTTCTGTTCCCGAATTTGGGTTAATGATATTTTTTGCACTTTCCACTGAGGCATAAATGCTTTTGTTCATGACATTTTCTCACTTCTGTTTTATCTGCAGCTACAGCCTTGACCTGTTACACCCATCTCTTTTAAAAGTACAACATAGTACAGTATGAGCAATGCAGCTACATACTTTGGGAGTAGATGCCACAGCCTTCTGCATCAAAAGCAAGTATTTAACCCGTTATGCTATTAACAGTGCAAGCAGACTCAGCATAAGCAACACTAAACTTCTCTTTACCTGAAGCTCTCAGCTCGTTGTAAAATCCACTTGACAGTCAACTGTATATCTCAACTTAGCAGCACAAGAAATCAGGAAAAAGCCAAAATGTATTGAGAGGGGGAGACAAAAGCCCAAAATCCAGGGACACATTTTAAACATTGCTTGTATAATTTTGGAAAGTTGCTAGAATAAAATGTGTTGCCACCATGCGTTTCACTGCCAAGTCTTGAACCCAGTACGACATGCACTACAGTCAGAGCAACATACCGCTATGCCAAATCAGCAGTTTCCTGAAAGATAGGGAGACTGAAACCTAAATGGCTATCAATTAGTGAATTCAGATGTTCATGTTTCACTGTTGCAGTCATTACATTTGGGTAATCTGGCAGGTTGCCCTCAGTCGGCCTGAATTCCAAAGTCTTGGGTCCTGGGTCGGTTGCTGTCTTTTCTTCCATGACGTCAGGGTTATAAAACATGCAGCTGACGCCATTTTCTAAAGTCTTTCTTGCCGCACGGTGCCCGAAGCAGAAGCATTTCGCAAGTGCCGGTCGGCCAATTACTGAAATATTCGTGTTTGAGTTTCAGAACCGAAGTCTTCACTAAAGCTAAGTATCCCGTCGGGGAAACTTGTTTCTTGCTTTTTACCAATGTCAGAAAAAGTTAATAAAACACTCGAAACAAAGCACTGTTACTGCAAACTGGATTCAAAGTATTTCCTTTATTGTAAAATCCTTAAAAACAGGTGATTGAGCGCTTTCTTCCCTCTCAAGCAGGGATCTCATCAGAATTTTTGCATTAAAGTATTTTGGAAACAGATTGAACTACCCAGAAATGTCGTTTGATAGCAATCCGACAACCGGAGTACATAAAAACGCAAAGAAAAGGACAGAGAAAGGCAGTCGAAATCCAAAACAGATGAAGCTTCTCCTAAGCCAGTCATCTGTTCGCCGGTACTCAGTGAGGCGCTTTCACAGCCCCTGATGCCCGTTACCTTTGAGTCGCAGGCCTCTACCGCAAGATACTCAAGGTATTGGACCGACGGATGTATCGCCCTTGGATGGATCTGGAGCCGCTGAGCAAGCACCGGCTTCTGAGGGTGTATTCAGACCTCAACATTTGTATATCAAACCGACGACAGCTGCAAAACCAAAGACAAAAGCAACTTCTAAAACTTAAAAACTGACGCATGAGCCACATGCACAGGCCTTTATGCCTAAAAAACAGATGATGAAAATGGCTGAAGACCTTATTACCTTGATCAGGGGTACCCATCCCCCTCCAGATAAGAGGCCTAGGCAAGACACTGATTATGAATCTTCAGATCAGGTTTCTATTTCTTCTGATTCCTCTTCTGATCAGGAATTATCTATACCTCCCTGTGAGGATTCTGATGCTGAGGAGTCTATTCCATCTGCATCTCCTCCTGAGGACTATTCATTTGGAGAAACCTTGCATACTTTGAGGGAGCATTTTCACTGGGAGAGTCAAGACTTCTCAGAATCAAAAAAGAGGCTCAGGGATTTCCTTCTTCTCCCTCAGCATAAGCCTTTAGCCATTCCCCCTGTTTTAGACATTGTGGATGATGTGTTTTCGGAGTCAAGTTTGACCCCTGATTCCTTACCTCCGGCTTAGATATTACAGGGTCCCTGACTCACATAAATTTTTATTTAGAAACCCTGCTGCTGATCCTGAAACTATTTCACAGGGCTCAAAGGGAGTTAAGACCTCAACGGCAAAAAATCCTACCCCCTCTGACAGAGATTCAAGGGCACTGGACAGATGGGGAAAAAAGTTTATACATCTGCAACCTTGGCAATCAGGGCCTTAAACTGTCAATTTCATATGCTTAAGTACCAACAACATGTTATGGGATTGCTGAAACAGAAAGTGATGTTGATTTCAGAATGTGCAGAAAATAAAGAATTGCAGGAATTATTGCATGCAGCTGAACAAGTTGGAAGGCATACTTGGCAATGTGGTTTTGATTCTTTAGAGGCCACCTGCAGGGCCGCAGTTACTGGATCTGTGATTAAGAGGCATGCCTGGTTAAAGGAACAAAATTTGCCTGACCATGTTGAAGCTAAATTGTTAGATGCACCTTTACAGCATGATTCTCTATTTGGTATTAAGGCAGAAGCGGTTTTAAAGAAAATGGAAGACAAAGCTAAGTCTATGCAAACTGTTAAAGACTTCTTACAAGTGCAGCCACCAAGATTCAGTAGACACTGGCCTACAAAAAAATTGGTCCTTTCCTGTGTCAGAGCTCAAAGGGGCAAATCCAGACACCCTAAGGGTTCCAGATACCAGGCGCAAGACTCAGGTCAAAGCAGTGGGGCGCATCCACCTCCAAATCTGGAGGAGATAAAGCACAAACCTACACTAAGCAATCCCAATGACTTCCCTCTGCCTACACCAAGCACTTATCTTTTGGCAGCAACCATAGGGGGAAAATTAGCAGTTTTTGCTCAAAATTGGCAGTTACTAACCCAGGACAAGTTGGTACTAAACATCGTATCACAGGAATACAGATTCCATTTCCACACTCTGCCAATGGCAAATGGTTGGCCAGATCTGCCAAAATTCAACAGGCAGAGGCACAGAAACAGGTTACGTCACTCATGGATATGAGGGCTATTCAGACAGTTCCAGAACAGGAAAAAGGACAAGGTTTTTACTCAAGACTGTTCTTGGTACGCAGAAAAGACAAGGCCTGGCGGCCAATACTGGACTTACCGATTTTGAACACATACCTGGACATTCCAAAACTCAAAATGCTGACTTTGCAGCAGCTTCTGCCCATGCTGGGCAAGAATGCTTGGCTGGTGACATTAGACCTAAAAGAGGCATACCTGCATGTCCCAATAAGACAATCGTGCAGAAGATACCTCAGATTCAAGGCTGGCTTAATGCATTACCAATTCTCTGCACTGCCCTTTGGCTTATCTACTGCATCCAGGGTCTTTACAAAGTGCCTGGCACCAGTAATTGCATTTTGCAGACAACGAAGCATGCAAATATATCCTTACTTGGACGACTGTCTCATTCAAGCTGAGAACAAGGACACTCTTCTTTGACACCTGGCATTTGTGAAAAGGCTTCTAACATGCCTAGGGTACACAGTAAATGAAAAGAAATCACAACTGGTACACTCTCAAAAGATAACATTCCTGGGTGCAAGCTTGAATACAACTGCCCAGATGGCTTACCTCATGCCAGACAAACAAAGGCAACTGACTACTTACTTCAATCTGATGGCAACGAAAGCACAGTCTTCTGCAAGACAAATTCTGCAGGCTCTCAGCTTCATGGCATCCTGCATTCTACTAATTCCATATGCAAGACTGCATATGAGGAAACTTCAGTGATACCTAAAATGTTTATGGAGTCATCATTCACACAGTCTGGAAACAATGAATCTGAAGTAGGCAGACTTCATTCGTCTGCAACCTGTGGGTATCGGATCCGACCTCGGATCCGAGCCGGCAATTCAAAAGCTTAGGCTCCGAGCTCCTAGCTCCTCCCTCTTACCCATAACCCCTTGCCAAGCCCTGACTGACCTCAGATTTCGTTTGCCGCTTTTTAAGTAGCTACGGATTCCAGAGCCCTGGCGTTTGTTGAAGATAAGATAAGAATTTTTGACAGAAAAAGTTTTAAAAATCTCTATTTTTGTTGTTGATATAGTTAGTGTTGAGTGTGTTTAGGCTTTCCTCTCTCTTTTATTTAATTATTCTCGGGTTTTGCGTAGTTTGTTTGTGTGTGTGTTGTGTTAGGCCTTAGGGTTGTGATGTCTGAAGCCCATAAGGCTGTTTTCTCGAAATGTACCGAGTGTGGCCATAAGCTGTCCCCAGCGGATGGCCACACTCAAGGGTCATCTTGGGGGTTGAACACCTGTCATCTGGTTGTACCATTTGTGCAGGGTTCAACCCCCGGGCTTTGAGGGAGCAAAGGTCGAAGCTGGTGCTGGCTGGTCTTTTACCTCCAGATACCACTTCGGCCTCTGCCCCTTCCACTCAGCAACCTGTTGCTGTGGGTTCTCCCCCTCCGGCTGGGACTCAACCTCCCTCTAAGTTGCCGGAGGGGAGGGAATCCTCTAGGGAGAGAGAGATGAAGGAGAGGCACAGGGAGAGGCACCACAAGCGGAGAGCCGAAACTTCCAGTTCGGCTCCTCCATCTAAGCGGGCCTCCCCTGTGCCTTCTAGCTTTCCTCCTCCTCGGCTCCACTCCCTCGGTTCTCTCCTGGACCCGAGGAGGAGGCTAGCCCTTCTAGGAGGTCTCCGAGGCTCTCTAGGTCCGCTTGGTGGCCTCCACCAGGTCAACTTTTCAATGAGTGAAGCTGATATGGACGGATGATGAGGAAATTCATCCAGGCCCAAATGCAAATAGGTGAGCTCCTAGCCCCCATCCGGGAGGGCTTGACCCCTTTTCGCCCTTGGCTCCTTCTCCGACCCATACCACGGGTTCGGAGCTGTCGGCGCCGGGCAGATTTGGATCCGGGGGTGGGTCGGATCCGATGGGTCGGCGCACCTCGGATCCGTCTCATCCCTTGAGTGCTTGGTGCCGGACCCGACCTCTCGAGCCGAGGGCCGAGCCTCGGACCCGAGGGAGCTGGTGTGTCTTCGGCTCCGTCCAGGTCGGAGCGCACCGGTCTCTCGGATCCGACGGTTTCGGCTTCGACTCCGATCCGTCGTCGGATCCGAGTGGGGTCGGCTCGGGGCTTAGAGAAGCTGGCTCCCCCTCGGCTTTCGACGTAGTGGAAAGGGCACTGTTGAGGACATCCGGACCCCCGGTCCCTGCCACGGCTCCATCCCGCACTCCCTTGCAGTTGGGCCAGGCCCCCACCAGCCGGTCCCAGGGACAGCCCGCCTCGATGTCCCAAGTGGTTCCCTTGGAACATCCAACTGCTGAAGAGTACTCCTCGGACAGCCCCCCCGATGAAGTACCTCGGAAGCGTAAGTGCAAAAGGAGGCACATGGACTCCCCCGAGTCCGTCACTGAAGACACAGACTTGGATGAAGAGGGAAGGCTTCCCTAGGTCACCCCCTGAGGACGTCTCATTTGGAGACATCATGGAGATGTTAAGGATCGGGGGGGGTGGTCTACCCCCAAGGCTTCCTCGGACGAGTCTGTGTTCTTGGAGGCATTCGAGGCGGGCCCTTCTACCTCTTGGGTGTCCCCTCCTGCTGACCCCCTGGTGGATCTTATTTCCATCAGGGCGTGGAAGGATCCGGACACCATTGAGCCTATCCCTAAGCGCCCGGACCGCATTCTTTCCCCTCCGTCGGACCGCACCCACTGGAGTAAGGGCCCCCCAGTAGATGCCATGATGATGGCTGCAGCCACGAAGAGGGAATTGGCCCAGGAGAGTCCCTCCATGCATCCTCCGGGCAAGGAGTCCTCGATGGATCGCATTGGGAAGCGAGTTTTAGTTCAGCAACCTTCTCCTTGAGAGCTGAACTACATGGCACATGTCATTAGGATGCAGCGGGATCTGATTAAAGAATACGCTGCATCTCCCCCGGAGTCCATGTCGAGTGAGGATAAACAGGTTTACTCCACCCGAATGGCCACTCTCAGATCAGTTTCCAATACATCTATGCGGCTGCTTTCTCATGCTACTGAGGGAGCCGCTAGACCAGCGGAGCAGGCCTAGTCATGAGGCGACAGGCCTGGCTCCGCCATTGTGATTTTGCAGAGCCCTTCAAGGCGACCTTCGCGAATGCCCCCTTCGATGGTTCTGCCTCGTTTGGCAAGACTGTTCGCGAGACATTAGTCCAGAGCGAAAAGGACGGGAAGACGCTGTCTGCCGTCGGAGTCCACTTCTCAGCTCCCCAGAGGTCCTTCTCTAAGAACCAAAAGGGACAGAAGAAGATGTGGTTCCGGAAGTCGCAGCAGTCCCAACCTGCTCCGGGTAACCAGTCCTTCCGTGGCAGAGGAGGACGGGGAGGTCGTCGTGCTAGAGGCAGGGGGGCTCCTGGCAACTTTGGGTCCAGAGAACCTTTCTCTGATAGACCCACGCAGCAGCCCTGAAGGGTTGCCCGGCTGTCCGTCTCTGGAGGCAGTCGGGGCGGTTCGAGGCACCTGACTTCTTGGGAGTCCATAACAACAGACAGTTGGGTGCCGTGTCATATCCAGAGGATATTCAATTCCCTATTCAAGGTTCCCAAATCTCGCAGCCTCCCAGATGTTCCACCCGACCAAAGGGCGGCAGCTGTCGAAATCGAACAGCTGCTAGAAAAAGAGCTATCCAGCTGGTCCCCGAGATCAAACCGGATTAGGGTTTTACTCCAGGTTCTTTTGGTGCCAAAGAAGACGGGGGACTTAAGACCAATCTTAGACCTTTCCCAGCTGAACCTGTCAGTAACCAAGCAAAAGTTCCGGATGGTCACCCTGCAATCTATATTTCCCCTCTTGAGGGAGAACGACTGGATGTGCTCCATCGACCTCAAGGACGCGTACTACCACATTCGGATGGACAGACGATCCAGGAGGTTTATTCGCTTCCGGCTGGGAGCCAGTCATTATCAGTTCAGGGTCCTCCCCTTTGGTCTCACGTCAGCACCCAGGGTGTTTACCAAGGTGCTAGCGGTGGTAGCGGCCCACCTGAGGCTCCAGGGATTACAGGTCTTTCCGTACCTGGACGACTGGCTCCTGACGGCATCATCAAGGCATCTTCTGTGCTCAGCCAGGGATTACTTTCTTCAACTAGCACCAAGGCTGGGCATCACGATCAACTGGGAGAAATCTTTACTGAACCCCACACAAGTTATAGATTTCATAGGAGGAAGACTAAACACCAGATCAATGCGAGCCTTCCTCACCCCAGACCGTATTGCCAACCTGAAGTGTCATGTGACAGCGATCCTGCAACCATCTCCAACTGCAGCTTCGGTCCTGAGGGCCCTAGGTTCTATGGCGGCAGCTATTCCGCTTCTCATTCATGCTCGTTTACGCATGCGGGTGCTTCAATGGACCCTTCAGGTTCAGTGGTCCCCTCTTTGTTCCTCTCTAAACGCTCCGATTGCGGTCAGCAGGGCGTGCAGGGACTCCCTTCTTTGGTGGCTTCTTTCTCCAGAGCCCCTGGCAGGGAGACCTTTTTGCGCTGCATTTCCTTGAGCCACAGTGACCACGGACGCTTCTTGCCTCGGGTGGGGGGGGCATTCTGCGGGAAAGATTGTCCAAGGCACGTGGAATCCCACAGAGACGTCATTGCATATAAATGTCCTGGAAATGAGGGCGGTGCTCCTAGCATTGCAAGCACTTCACCACGTTCTTCCTTCAGGGACTATTGCGATTCAGACAGACAACATGTCGATAGTCTGGTATATCAACAAACAGGGAGGAACCAGGTCTTACCCCCTTTGTCGAGAGGCCATGAGAGTCTGGGAATGGGCAATTTCCACCAAACGCTTTCTGGTAGCAACGCACATTCCGGGAAAGTCCAACATCCTTGCGGACAAGCTCAGTCACACCATCCTTTCTCCACACGAGTGGTCTCTCAATCCTCAAGTAGCGAAGAAGATTTTTGCCGTCTGGGGGCAACCCTGTTGCGATCTTTTTGCCTCTCCCTCAAACGCCAAATGCAACAATTTCTTCGCTCTGCTTCCCCCACCAGGGGAGTTCCCGAGATGCTCTGGTGCATGCTTGGCCTCCCGGTCTCCTGTATGCCTACCCTCCACTTCCTCTGATGCAGAGGCTTCTGCAGAAAGCCAACAGTTTGGGGAGCAGAATGATTCTCATTGCCCCGTTCTGGCCTCGACAACCTTGGTTCCCCTTCGTATGGTCTCACAAAATCAATCCACCCTGGATTCTGGATCCAATTCGGATCTCATCTCCCACCCTCTGGGAATGTCGGTTCCCAATCTGCGGACCCTGAAGTTGACAGCTTGGCTGCTCCAGTTCCATCCTTAATTAGGACTCCCGGTATCTCATCACCGGTCAAGGCCATTTTAGTGGCAGTTCATAAACCTTCCACCAGGCAGGTTTATCGGAGTAAATGGAAGAGATTCTCTATTTGGGCAGTACAGAGAACTTTGGATCCTTTCTCGGCACCTATGTCAGCGGTGCTGGATTTTCTAACAGACCTCTTTCATCAAGGGGCTAGTTCTTCCACGATTAAGGTACAATTGGCAGCTATCTCGCATTATCACATTGGTCATGACACAGCTCCCCTTATGACGGCCAAATTATGCAAAACATTTCTCAAAGGAGTTTTTTTGTTGAGGCCTCCAGTCAAGGAGGTTGTACCACCTTGGGACTTGTCTTTAGTTCTGCAAGCCCTTACTGCTCCTCCCTTGAGCCTGCAGCTTCTACTGATTTAAAGTACCTTTCCTGGAAGACTGCCTTCCTGGTAGCTATCACTTCAGCCAGAAGAGTGTCTGAGCTTCAGGCTCTATGCGTCAAGCCGCCTTACCTTTCTTTCTTCCCTGATAGGGTGTGCCTCAGGACCAATCCTTCTTTTCTTCCGAAGGTCTCTTCTGAATCCAATATTAACCAGTCAATTAATTTACCTGTATTTTTCCCAAGTACTCAAACAGAGGAGAATACAAATTGCATTCCTTGGATGTTCATAGACAATTACGTTTTTATATTAACAGAACAGCTGGTCACAGGAAATCAGATCAGCTGTTCGTCTCCTTTGCTAAATTTGCTCTGGGTAAAGCAGTATCTAAAGTCACACTATCTAAGTGGATTGCTAATTGTATTCTGCAGGCATATGACACTTCAGGTAGACCTGCTCCTCAGAGGGTTACGGCTCATTCTACTAGGGCAGTTTCCACGTCCAGCCGCCTTTAAGTCCCGTGTATCATTGGATGATATCTGCTTGGCAGCTACTTGGGCCTCGCCTCATACTTTTATTTCTCATTACAAGGTGGATGTTGTTTCTAGAGGAAGAGCATCCTTTGGCTCAGCGGTGCTCCGAAACATCCTTCCATGACGGCCACCCAAGATTCAGGTAGCTAGGGACTCTGTCCCACAGGTTGCAGACGAATGAAGTCTGCCTACTTCAGATTTAGAAGTTATGTACTCACCATAACGTTCCATCTGAGTAGGTGACTTCATTCGGATGCAACCATCCCCCCCTCCATCCCCCTGACCTTTATAGAGCGAGTATTTATGCTGTTTTAGTGTACTGTTGTCAGTATTTTGAGGCAAACTCAATCTGAGGTCAGTCAGGGCTTGGCAAGGGGTTATGGGTAAGAGGGAGGAACTAGGAGCTCGGAGCCTAAGCTTTTGAATTGCCGGCTCGGATCCGAGGTCGGATCCGATACCCACAGGTTGCATCCGAATGAAGTCACCTACTCAGATGGAACGTTATGGTGAGTACATAACTTCTAATTCCTCTCATTCCCTGCCTGCAACAGGAGTTTCTATGGTGAGCAAAGGCCTGTCACCAAAACATGGGATGGCCCTTCACTCTACCCCCTGCCAGCCAAACCTTAACAACAGACGCATCAGACTATGCCTGGGGGGCCAACATGGCAGGAAGATGCATTCATGGCATATGGGTACCAAAACAAATGCATCTACATATCAACCAGAAAGAGATACTAGCTGTTCAAAATGCCCTAACAGCCTTCAAGGACTTACTTCATCCAGGACAACTACTGATAAAGATGGACAACACCACAGTCATGTGGTATATAAACAAGCAAGGGGGCACACACTCATACCCCCTTTGCAGATTAGCCATGGCACTGTGGGACACAGCTTTGACCTACCAAGTACATCTTCAAGCTCAATTCCTGCCAGGAAAACAAAACACTCTGGCAGACGATTTTAGCAGAAACCTTATGGATCCTCACGAGTGGAAACTAAATCCACAAGTCTTCAGCATGATAACAGAGAAATGGGGGAGCCCAAACACAGATCTATTTGCCTCTCCTCAAAATTATCAATTTAAAAGATTCTGCACAAGGACTTATCACAGACAAGCATGGAAAGTGGACACCCTATCCTTCAGTTGGAAAACCCTATCAGTTTACACCTTTCCTCCTCTGCCTCTTCTACCCAAGGTCCTCCTAAAAGTCAGACAGGAGAAGCCAAAGATGATATTAATTGCCCCGGACTGGCCCCGCCAATACTGGTACCCAATCCTAAGGAACTTGTCTCAATACCCAGCTTGGACTTTGCCTCAAAGACCACAGCTACTGCCCCAGCAAAACAATCAGATCCTGCACAATCAACTACAGACTCTGAACCTGGCAGCATGGCTAATCATGTAATCATACAAATGACACCTCTCAGTAAAGCTGTGATGGATGTCATTTTGCAAGCCAGAAGGCCTAGTACTAGAAAATCTTATGCTGACAAATGGAAGAGATTCTGTGCTTGGAATCAAGCACAAGGAACTGATACAGCAGAACCACATATTCCTCAGATATTACAATACTTGACTGAGATGCTTGACAAAGGCCCATCTTTCTCATCAATCAAAATCCATGCCTCTGCCATTTTGGCACATTACAATACAGAGCCACCAATCTTTTCTCATCCTTTAATAAAGCAGTATCTTAGAGGTGCCAAAAATTTAAGGCCTCCTAGAAGATCACCATTACCTGCATGGGACCTCAATTATGTGCTGGAAAAGTTCACCCTGCCTCCATTTGAACCAGCAGCTACCACTGATATAAAGTTCTTATCATGGAAGACAGTTCTCCTACTAGCAATTACTTCAGCAAGAAGAGTTTCAGAGCTACAGGCCCTCATGGCTGTAGAGCCTTTTATCATATTTTACCCAGACAAGGTGTCTCTGAGGACAAATCCTACTTTTATGCCTAAGGTGGTTTCCAGTGTGGCTCTTAACCAAACAATTCATCTGCCAACTTTTTATCCAAATCCGCAGAACAAAGGGGCGATAATTCTGCATTCCTTGGACGTACACAGACAGCTAAGATTCTACTTGAGCAGGATTAAAGCTCTAAGAAAAACTGAGCAATTACTAGTGTCACATGCTGCAGGATCAGAAGGAAAGGCTATTTCAAAGCAGACATTTTCAAAGTGGATAAGCCACTGCATCAATTTCTGCTACTTACACCATGGTAAACCTGTGCCCAAGGGCATTAGGTCTCATTCCACCAGAGCTGCAGCTACTTCAGCAGCCTTTCTCAGGGGAGTACCAACCAAAGACATTCTAGAGGCTGCTACTTGGAGTTCTGTTCACACCTTTACAAAGCATTACCATTTCCCTCTTTACTCTAAGTCCAGGGCAGGCTTTGCCACTGCAGTGCTGCAGGGCCTTATAGCCGCACCCAATGCGGTTTAGCTCCAGCCTCCCAACCATAGCTTTGGGATTCTACCCAAATGTAATGACTGCAACAGTCAAACATGAAGAACATAGTATAGTTGTGTACACTTACCATAAATATAGATGTTTGAGTGTATTCACTGTTGCAGTCCAGGTTACCCTCCCGCCATTCCCCTGTCATTATTCTAAAGTTCATCTTTCCTTCTCTATCTTCTGCAACCTATGTGGTGTATTTGCTTGTAGATGAAGGTAAAGTTTATATTGATGCATGTATATATATTTTTATAATTAATATTGCTAACTTTTTAGGGGCACCTGACATCAGGGGCAAGAAAAACTAAAGAAAATGGCGTTGGCTGCATGTTTTATACCCCTGATGACCTGACGTCATGGAAGAGAAGACAGCAACTGACGCAGGACCCAAGACTTTGGAATTCAGGCTGACTGAGGGCAACCTGCCAGCAGATCACCCAAATGAATGACTGTAACAGTGAATACACTCAAACATCTACATGTATGGTAAGTGTACACAACTGTACTTTCTCACTTCTCACCATAGCTATCAACCTCTTAGCGCAAAAAAAACCTGTACAAAGCCAGTAAAGGTGGAATACATAACTCAGTTCTCACTTCTCACCATAGTTCTCAACCTCTCTGCACAAAAAAAAAAAAAAAAAAAGACAAAGCCAATAATCTTATTTTATTTATTTAATTATTTATATTTGATGACCGGGGAAGTCCACTGGGTCAAGAAGAGCCCGTTTTCAGTGGAGGCCCAGGGAGAAAAGCTCCACAATAACTGCAAGTTACATTTCACATGTTACAAAAGGACATAGGTCATAGAGCTAATTAAATAAATAAATAAGCTCCATAATATTTGCCATTGGCTTGTCACAATGTTACAAAAATGAAAATACATAATTCAGTACAGAAATTTCAGCATCTACATAAAGTGAATATTTTTGTTATAAACTCAATTGTAGGTTTAACATTTCAAAATATATAGCTACTAGCCATTAGTAGGTTAGGAAAATATTATGCATGGAGAGGGGTAATATATTTGAGATTGGAGAGTATAGTACAATAGATATTAGAGAGAAAATTAGTTTTTAGTAGGAGAGGGATTGTTTTGGGTGGGATGAAGTAATAGTAGACGTAGTTGGATGAGTCATTGCAAGGTGGAATGGGGGGGTTTAAGTTGGAGCTTGGTAAGGGCATTCCCATTTGAAAGAAAGATGAGAAAATAGCTTAGATTTGAAATTTGTATGCTTAATTAGGTTGCGTAGGTGTGTGGGGAGAGAGTTCCACTGTTTAGCTAAGGAGTGGGACAGCAGTAGATGGCCAGAAGGTCATGCAGGTTTGTGGACCTGAAGGAAATTTTGGTTTTTGGATCTGAGTGAGCGGTTGGGAATGTAAGGTTTTAAGGAAGTAGCAAGAGCTGGGCAGTTGTCAGGTTTAAAGATGAGCTTGTGGGCAACAGTGAGTTGTAGGTAACTGAGGTAGTTGTGTAGTTCAAGCCATTTGAGGGTGAGGAGGGAGTGGCAGTGATGGGATGAGTTTTTTGAATTGGTTGCAAATTTGGAGATCTTGTGGTAGCAGGATTCAAGTTTGGACCGAAGGCCAAGATGGAGATTGGTGAAATGAGGGGCACCATACATAAGGGAGGGGAGTAGGAAGGTGTATGCAAGAGTTTGACCGGTAGAGGGGCTTAGGAAGTGGTTGTGCCTGTAGAGGAGACCTAACCTTTGGTGGATTTTCTTGATTGTGGAGTGGATGTGGGTGTCAAATTTTACTTCATCAATAATGATGCCAAGAAGCTTGATGTTGGGAACAGTTTCAAGGAGGATGTTGTTTTGGCTCTGTATGCTGAATGTGGATTTGTCAATGGAGTTTTTGATAGGGGAAAAAACATTAGTTTGGTTTTATTTGCATTTAGCGCCAGATGGTTAGACGGCATCCAGGTTTCTGTTTTGGAAAAGGCTAGTTGGGCTTTTGCTAGGAGCTCAGAAGGGGAGAAGGCTGAGCAGATGATTGTTGAGTCATCTGCATATTAGATGATAGATGAGTCTGGGATGGATTGGTGTAAGTTGATGAATAAGTTGAAGAGAAGAGGGCCAAGAACAAAACCTTGTGGGATACGTGTGGGTGTGAGAAGGAAGGGGGAGGTTGAAGTTTTCCATTGGACAGCTTGTTGGCGGTTGGACAAGTAGTGGGAAAACCAGGTGATGGTGGTGGGAGAGAGGTGTAGGGTGGAGAGTTGGGATATAAGGGTGTGTGAGATGGTGTCAAAGGCCTTTGACAGATCCAGGAATAGTGTGGATATGAACTTACCTCAGTCATATTTGAGGTTTATGGTTACAAGAAAGGAAAGAAGGGCAGTTATGGTGCTGTGGCCAGGGCGGAAGCCATGTTGGGTGGGGGAGAGGAGATTGTGTTAGGTGTGCCATGAGTTGTGCTTGTATTCCCTAGTATTTTAGAAAGAGGGGAAAGGATGGCAATAGGCCTGAAGTTGATGGTATCAGTATTTTTCCACCATTGTGGAGGGAGATGATGTAAACATGGCGTCAGATAATAGGGACGCATAATTCTTGTATGGATCTATTTATAATAATATAGATGGGATAGGCAATACTGTCTGCAGATTGTTTGAGGAAAGTGGCTGGAAGGTTGTTGGGTGCATTGTGACAGGGTTTGAGGAGAAGTCTTTTTATAGTGCTTGTGGGGGATGGGCATGAGCCAGAAGGATGTGGAGTAAGGTTGGTGATTGGGGTGGTGGTTTAGGCAGGAAGGCTGGTGGTGGAGGAGGGGGTTGGGAAGGAGGCTGATACTTTAGCTATGCAGTCTATGAAGAATGAGTTGAACTGGCTGGCTGTTTCAAGGTTGGAGAGGTTGGTGTCTGGGCAGGGGTTTCCTTTGTTGCCAGGATACAGCATGGATGAGATGTAGCCCCAGAATTATTTGGGATTTGTTGAGTGCAAGGATTGGAGTTTGGAGTAGTGGGCTGTGCCGTCTTTAATTATTAGTTTTTTTGCAGAATGTCGTAGTTGCTTTTACTCTAGGAGGGTGTTAGGGTTTTTATGTTTTTGATATTGTTTCCATTTTTTTGTCCCTTTGGTGCAGGGATTGGTTTTTATGCATTTGGTTCGAGGGGGGCTTACTGATTGAGAAGGGTTAGGAATGAGTGGTTAAAGTAGAAAACGGCATCATCTAGAGGAAGGGTTTTCAGAGGGGACCAGTCAGTATGCTTTAAGCATTCTGAGAAAGTTAGAGGCTTGAAAGAGGAGAGGTTACGGGTTTGGATGTAGTGGTGGTGTTTATGCAGTGGAGATGGGAGACGGTCAGCGAAGGCTGATAGGTGATCGCTGAGAGGATCAGGTAATGTTCCGGCTTTGGTGATGAGGTTTGGGTGAGTTGTTAGGATCCAGTCAATGATGGTACCAGAGGTACCATCTTTATTTGGTCTGGTTGGAGATTGTATTAGATGGGAGAACTTGTAAAGGTTAATTGTGTGGGACGGGGCTTTAGAGTTAATAGTATTCCAGTTAATGCTGGTATCACCGAGTATATAGGTTTCATTTTTTTATATTGGAGAACATTACTAGAAAGGCTCACCCAGACTCTGCTACACTTTGCTGTGAGGAAAAGGTTAGTTTGCTTTTTATTTGTTGTATTTTGTATTACTTTATTGCCTTTTTCTATTTTGAATAATGTGATTTGTTTTCTCTACCATGTGTTTTACTTGTATTCTGCTTTTAACTGTATATTAAAACTTGAAAAGAGACCACAGCTCTGTCTCTTGTGAGTCAGGCAGAATTTTTTTCCCCACCCTCCCACCTGGTTACTGTTGTGTTCTTAAACACGACTGTCTTTCTATTTACCTGACTCTTATGTTAATTTGACCATGTATCTCATTTCCTCTCTGCTTTTACTGGCTTGTGTAAGTGCAAAATTATCATTTTGTGAAATCACTCCTCTTCAACGATTTAAATTTACTGGCCATTCTACTGTATTCCACAGTGCCAGAATACAAAAGTGACCACCCCCTTTCAGTCTATAGGTTCATAGGTTCATACTAGGCTATTTGCCCTAGGGCATTTATAAGCCTAGCCAGAATGTGTTTGGGTTTCGCCACCCATTTTAATCTTGCTGTTTTAAAAATAGTGACTCTCCACTAAAACTTAACTTTTTAGACAGGTAAAACTTAAGTTACCTACTTTCACATCTAACTCCTCTAGTGCTCACTGCAGTGTTTAGCATAAACCATTTTTTTTCATCTTACCTTTAAGCAACCCTGTGACTAGCACTTGCTCTAAAACCTGCTGGAAAGCACTAGGAAGCCATAAACTGATACAAGAATTCATCTCTCCTTGTTAATAAGGAGAAATTAATCGTAGGCACTAAAAAGCCTATGATTCCAAAGTACCTTGCTAAGGTAAAAGAGAACAGCTCTTGTACTTTGCAAAAAAAAGCACCAAACCAGGCATGTCCAAGGGTCAGCTTCCGGTGATTTGAATCTGAGCACACTGGGGCAATGCAGCAATTGCCTCATATATACAGACAAGCCTTTCTTCCTACTACCCAACACTACAACCTGCGTGAGATGCACTTACATAGCCAAACTGGAAGCAAAACTCTCTCCACCCACGCTTGTGCTAGACAGTCAAGAGGAGAAGGTTAACACCTCCACTACACCTCAAGCAACACATAACCCTTCTAAACCCACACCACCAACACCCTCACATAGCAACACTAAACCCTCATATGCAGAGGCCCTTAACAGTAACCTGCCCAAGCAACAAGGACCTCCGAAGCTGAAATGCAAACAAACACCAATCACAACCAAAGTGTCACATAGCTCACAACACCAGTGTGCCACCCAACAACAGCCCCTAAGGCAAGACAACATACCCAACACTTTAGTCATAGGTGACTCTATAGTCAGGCACATTGATGTCCCACTCGCCAGGCTGAACAAGGAAAAAATTACAGTCAGCTGCCTGTCAGGTGCCAGGATCCACCACATAATGCATGCACTGAAGTCACTCCACAACATGTACAAATATGACTCTGTCATTGTCCATGTTGGAGTGAATGACTTGAGAAGTATCTCCTAGGACTACATGAAAAGATACATGGAAGAGCTCTCGGATCATGTGGCCCAGGCAGGTATGACCCTAGCCCTGAGTAGCATCCTGCCTTCGCCCAGAATGAAATCACATTATAAGGACAAAATGATTGACTTCAACAATTGGCTAAGCTTCTGGTGTCATTCAAAGGGGATACAGTATCTGTCTGCCTGGGACGACACGATCAACAGACCATGATGCTTTGCCAGAGATGGTCTGCACCTGTCACCCCTGGGATTCAGGTTACTGGCTAAGGCTCTTGCCACCCCTATAGTGCCTTTTTTAGGCAAAGTTCAAAGGACAAAACCATCACCGTAACAAGTACAAGCCTGCAATATCTGAAGGTAATGCTACTCAATGCTAGAAGTCTAAACATCAAAATGCACTCTCTCAAAGCACTCCTAAAAATGGAGAACATTGATATCTGTGAATTAACTGAGACCTGGTTTAAGGCTCCAGAGAGCATCTCTGCAATACCAGGCTACAACTCTCACCATACTTTTCAGCCACCAAACAAGGACCGAAACACTAAAGAAGGAGGAGTGTCCATATTTACCAAGGATATTCACACCACCAGGCTAGTTGCCCAACACAATGCGTCTAACATTCTCCAGGTGAAACTAACACTAGTTAAGACTGCAATCCAAATTGTAGCTTGCTACAGGTCCCCCACCATGCCTCAAGATTCTCACTATACCTTTCTAAACATACTGGAAAATATTAAGATACAACCAAGCACCCTAATACTGGGTGATTTAAACTACCCTGCCATTAACTGAGAAAACTACTCTTGTACCAGGACCTTTGCCCAACGGATCTTGGAATTCATAAATTCCAATGCCCTGGATTAACTAATCCATAGTCCCACCAGGGGCTCCAATATCCTCGACCTGGTCATTACCAACATGGGAAATCAATGTAACACACCTATGGTCACCCCCTCGTTGGTTATGTCTGACCATAAGCTAATTACCCTTGACATCCACATCCCTCCTCCACCCCCAGTAAGGAAACCTCCATAAAAAACTTCTCCAAAGCCAACGTCATGCTACTCAAGTCAGAAGTGAGAAACTTCATGGCACCCATGCAGACGGTAACTGAAATTTTGACTGCTGAATCCTACACTAAGGTACTGTACGAGCACATCCACTTGTGCACGAATCGTGCCATCCCAAATAGAACCAAGACGCTCTCCTCCAAAAAAAGGAAGCCAATCTGGTGGTCCTCTGCCATAAACAAACTTTACAATAAAAGGAAGAAAATGTTGCAGAAAAGAGGAAAATCACAGGATGCAAAAACTCCCTTACCAGCCTCAGTAAGAAGCTGAGATCCCTCATAAAATCCTCCAAAGCTAGTTAGGAAAATAAAATTGCCAAAGATTCCAAAGAAAACCACAAGGCGTTCTTAGCTATGTCAAGAATCTAAATGGCAATGCTCAGATCTGCTCTGAGCTACAACAGAATGGCATTAAATATACTGATCCCAAGGATATTGCCGATATCCTGGCAGATCGATTCAGTGCCAACTTCACCCCCCTTTCACCCCCTAAAGGGCACATCTCAGTACCGAATGATTGCCAAATTCCAGTAATAACGGCTAGACAGGTAACAAAACGCACTTTCCAAAGCTAAGAATACAGCATCCATGGGACCAGACGACATCCCGGACTGTGTACTACATGAACTGGCACCTCACCTAAGTGTCATGTTTAATCATAGCCTCACCTTAGGCTTTGTGCCCACTGAGTGGTGCACAGCTACAGTTATCCAACTCCACAAGGGGGGATCCACCTTGGATCCTAGGAACTACCGCCCTATCAGTCTGACGAGCCTGATCTGCAAGGCCATGGAATGTATTATCATGGAACTTATAAACAAAGACATTGGCAACCTTCAAACACTGGACTCCACCCAGATTGGGTTCATGAAGGGCCGATCTTGTCTCCTGAACCTGATTGATTTCTTTGAATCAATCTCCAGAGCTATGGACGAGGGTAAGGCGGTCCACACAGCCTATCTGGACCTCACCAAGGCCTTCAACACCATCCCCCACTCTGGAATCATAGCTAAACTTACTAAGCTGGGCATTAATCCCTATGTCACTCGATGAGCTGCCAACTGGCTTACTGACAGAACCCACACAGAAAAAGTAGCCGACTCCAAATCCAGCTCCAGACAAGTGACAAGTGGAGTACCTCGGGGTTCAAAACTGCTAAAGAAGCGAGTCATCCAACCTATCCCCCCAGATCAATCCAGATCGGGCATTTATTCCAGATTCTTTTTAGTGCCAAGAAAGATGGGGGGACCTAAGGCCCATCCTGGATCTTTCCACCTTGAATCTGAATGTTGCCAAAGAAAAGTTCTGGATGGTTACTCTGCAATCCATCCTGCTCTATCTGCAGGAGAATGATTGGATGTGCTTGATAGACCTCCAGGATGCATACTATCATATAAAGATGCACAGACGTTCCAGGAGGTTTCTCCACTTCTGGATAGGAGCCAACCATTATCAGTTCTGAGCCCTCCCCTTTGGTCTCACCACAGCCCCCATGGTGTTCACCAAGGTCATGGCAGTTGTAGCAGCTCACCTGAGGCTTCAGGGTATACAGGTCTTCCCATACCTGGACTATTGGCTCCTTGCTGCCCCCACCAAGTGCCTACTTTGTCAAGCCAGAGACTATTTACTGATGCTAACCAGTCACTTGGGGATCACAGTCAACACAAAAAATTGTCTCTGAACCTGGTTCAGACTCTAGAATTCATTGGAGCAAGATTAGACACCATCCAGATGAGGTCTTCCTCACCCCGGAGAGAGTTTGGAGCTTATGTCTCCACATGTCGCTTATTATTCAGCCTCATCTTCCCCCTGCAGAGGTGGTATTGTGAGCTCTTGGTTGTATGGCAGCCACCATCACGATTCTCCCCTGTGCACGTCTTCGTATGTGGGTGCTTCAGTGGACATTAGCAGTCCAATCAGCAGAGCTAGAAGATGAGACCAAAAGAAAGGGAACCAGACTTGTCGAGGCCAGAATGAGGCAATGAGGATTACTGTGCTCCTCAACCTGCAGGCCTTCTGAAGAAATTTCGGTATGAGAGGTAACAGAGGATAAGCATAGAGAAGACTGGGAGGCCAAACATGGGACTAGAGCATCCCTGGGGGTTTCCTCCCTGTGGGGGGATGAGAGCGAAGAACTCGCTGCGCTTAGCATTGAAAGGAGATGCAAAGAGATCACAGCAAGGCCAACCCCACTCTAGGAGAATCTGCTCCACTGCAGAAGGATTCAGAGACCACTCATAAGGCATCAGAATAGTCCTGCTCAGCTTGTCCGCTAGTATGTTGGACCATCCCGGAATATGTGTTGCTACCAGAAACCGGTTGGTGGAAATCGCCCATTCCCACACACTCATGGCCTCGCGACAAAGAGGGTAAGATCTGGTTCTTCCCTGCTAGTTGATGTACCAGACTACTGACAATGCTGTCTGACTGTATTGCAATAGGTCCCAGAGGGAGAAAAACATGAAGGGCCTGCAACACTAAAAGGACCGCCCTCATCTCTAGGATGTTGATATGCAACTTGGTCTCTTTCGGGGACCACGTGCCTTGGACTGTCCTTCCCAAGCAATGCCCCCCCCCCCTTGCTGGGAGGAGTCCGTGGTCATCGTGGCTTGGGGACGGGTTGCAATAAAGGGGTGTCCCTCGACCAAGTTGGACTGCATCCACCAGAGAAGAGATTCCCCTGCAAGCCCTGCTTATATGTATTGGATGAGTTAATGGCAGGTCTAAGATCGGATCTTATCTCTCACCCCTCGAAAGTTCCCCATTCAAATGTGGTCAGTCTGAAGCTCACTGCTTGGCTGCTCCAATTCCGTTGATAGATAGGACTCCCGGTTTATCCTCACCGGTTAAGACTGTTGTGGTGGCAACTCACAAATTCTCCACCAGGAAACTTTACCGTAGCAAATGGAAACGTTTCTCGATTTAGGCCTCTCAAAGGGAATTGGATCCTTTCAGAGCTCTGGTCCCAGCGGTATTGGAGATTTTGGTGAGAATATTTCATCAGGGCACTAGCTCTTCTACTGAAAAGTTCAACTGGCTGCCATTTCTAACTTTCACGTTGGGGAAAATATGGATGTCATGTAGTCCAATCTCGTCTACATTCTTACCCGTGGGTTCGGAGCCAAATGTCGTCTCCGACTCGGCCGTACTTTAGCTCGAAGTCTTTCAATTGGCTGGGCTAAGATGGTATCCCATGCTACACTGCTGTCTATCCCCAGATCTCATTTGCTGCTCGTGTAGCTCGGATGTGGTCTCGCTCTTGGCTGTGGCTAAGTATTCTTTTCATCTTTATAGCAGAGAAGTTTTTGCAAAAAAAAAAAAAAAAAAGCTATTTTCATAGCTGTTTGTGTGTTATTTTTGAGTGTGTTTGTGGAAAAGTTGTTTTTTCTTGTCTTAGCGTGTTTCTTGTGGTATCCCACTAGCTGTTTCCAACGGGATAGGCCCATTTCAGTTAGAGGACCTAGTCTGTCCCCTCGCTTACCTTTGTGTGCTAACTTTCCTTCCCTTGGGCTAAGACCGTTTAATTTAGAGGAACTAGTTCTCCCTTTTGACCTTGTGTTCTAGGACCATTGGGTCTTTGTGGTGTACTGTCTGTTTGTTCTGTTCCCGCGCTTGTGGCTGATTGACTGTTGGTCTGGTTGTTGGGTTAATGATTGAGTTCTTGTAGTGACTATGTCTAAAGATACTAAGGAGCATAAGCCCTCGGGCTTTAAGAAGTGCACGAAGTGCAGTTATAAGATGTCTATCACTGATGGACACTCTGTTTGTGTGTACTGTCTGGGAGCGATTCACCTCCAGGAATCGTGTACTTTTTGTCATGCTTTTAGCCCGCGTGTTCTTCAGGAAAGGAAGAACAAACTGATTTTGAAGGGACTTCTGAAACCCTCCTTTGAGGAGGGTTTGGAGAGTGCTTCCAGCTTTAAATCTTCTCCATCTTAAGCTAAATCTTCTAAGGTTAAAAAGCGATCCCCGGCTCCATCAGTATCCTCGGAGCCGCCGGAGAAAACAGCTAAATCTTCGATGACATCCTCGGCTCCATTGTCCTCGGGGTCGCAGGAAGTGTCTGTTTCTATGGAACGTGCTTCGGCTCCTATTCTCTCTGAGCCTGTTCAGAGCCAGTTGCCTAGTATTAGGCCGGTATCTCCTCCTCACAGGTCTCCTTCAGAGAGGAGGTCTCGATCTTCTTCCCTATCCTCTAAATCCTCCAGGACCTTATCGGATGTGGATAGAGTGGTGCAGAGACTTCTCTAGTCACTGGTACTGGCTAAATTGTTTTCGGCTGCGACCCAGTCGGCTCCGGAGCCGGTCCCTCTACCTATGTTGATACTTCCTCCTCCAAGCGCATCTCAGCTTTCGGAGCCAGAGTGCTCAGCTCCGTTTGATGTCCCTAGGTCGGTTCCGACAGCCCCTCCTGGCTTATCAATTCCGACGTCAGCTCCGACTCCATCGACGCCGTCCATGGGGTGCAGGACTCAGGATTCTGTAGTCGGACCTGCGAGGGAGGCTTCGGGACACCTCTCGGCTCCTAGTCTCCCTCTTGGTGCTTCGGCGCGGGGAAGCCTGACTCCTCTCTCAGCTTTGGACCTGGTCCCTTCTGATCCGAGGTCTTCCATGGCTGGTCGATCTTCGGACCCGGGGGGACCAGCTTTCGAGGCCATGCGGAGCATGCTGGCCAGGTCGGCATTGTACGGTTCAGTCACTCTTGTCCCCTACAGTACCGGTGCTGGTCTCTGATTGCCCTCTATCTCTTGACAGCGGACCTCCAAGGCTTCAGAGTACCCCCATGAGTGGTCCCCATATTTCTGAGGGCCCCTCAGAGTTTTTGTCTGAGGAGCCACCCAGAAAGAGAACATGCAAGAGGAAGCACATAGATTCCCAAAATGAGTCTCTCACGTCAGACACCGCCCTCGAGGAATCGGAGGGGTCCCCTAAGTCATCCTCTGAGGATGTTTCTTTCCCTGACATCCTAGACATTTTGAAGCAAAGAGGTGACTGGCCACCCAAAGCCCCCTCCGAAGAAGAGTCGGTGTTCCTGAAGGCCTTTGGTGCTCAGCCCTCCACCTCCTGGGTGTCTCCACCCTTCGATGAGCTTCTGGATCTGGTTTGTCGAAGGGTGTGGGAAACTACTGACTGTGTGGAACCAGTCCCCAGGAGACCCAATAAATTTTTGTCTGCCCCTTCTGATAAGGAATTTCTATCCAAGGGAGTCCCTGTGGATGCCATGGTGGTGGCAGTGGCCACCAAGAAGGAATTGGCTGAGACTTCTTCCACCGTCCATCCCCCTAACAAGGAGTCTAGGACTATGGACCAGTACGGGAAGCGTATGTTTTCTTCAGCGGCCTTTAATTTGCAGTCACTGAATTACTTATCACACTTTACACGGCTCCAGAGAGACCTCCTAAAGGAGCTTGGAGATACTCTAAGGGATAACGTTTCTGAGGCAGAGGCTCAGAAAGTCAATGCTTAGATGTCTACCCTCAATTCTATTGCGAACTCCTCCATGAGGCTGATCTCCCACGCAGCCGGGGGAGCGAGTAGGGCAGCAAGTTCAGGAGTCGCTCTTAGGAGACATGCTTGGATTCGCCTTTGTCATTTTACGGAGGCCTTCAAGTCTACATTCATCAACGTCCCGTTTGATGGTTCCCCTTTGTTCGGAACCAAGGTGAAAGACACTCTCACTAGGTGCGAGCAAGAGGGAAAAACTCTGTCTGCCATAGGAGTCCATTTTTCCCTGCCCTCTAGGCCTTATCCCAAGGCCCAGAGGAGTGGGAAAATGTGGTTCAAGAAATCACAGAGGTTTTTTCCCCGATGCACAAGGAGAGTCCCCCTCCAGTGGCAGGGGGAGGGGGTGGTTATTCAGGTAGACGCTGCCCTAGGGGCAGAGGAGGCCCTCGTAATTCGGGAGACTGTGATTCTTTTCGTGGTTCTCACTACCACCGCTCCTGATGGGAGGCCCGACTGTGCGTTTCCAGAGCCAGTCGGGGGTCGCATCTCACTATACCCGGAGGCCTGGCAAGGTATCACCCAGGACCAATGGGTTCTAAGAATAATTTCCGGAGGATATATCATTCCCTTCTCGTCAACTCCCCCTCCAATCAAGAAAATCCCGGATGTTCCACCCTGTCAAAGGGATTCTGCAGCTTCAGAGGTTTCAAAGCTGCTAGAAAAAGGAGCCATCCAACATGTCCCTTCAGACTAAATCGGATTAGGGACTTACTCCAGATTATTTTTGGTGCCGAAAAGGACAGGGGACCTGAGACCCATTTTGGATCTCAGCTGATTGAACACCCATGTGAAAAAGTCCAAGTTCCGAATGGTCACGTTACAATCTATTCTCCCATTGTTGGGAAAAGAAGTGTGGATGTGCTCCATCGACCTCAAGGATGCTTACTACCACATAAAGATGGACAGGGCATCCAGAAGTCACCTACGCTTCCGGCTGGGAGCCAGTCACTTTCAGTTTTGAGCCCTGCCCTTTGGTCTCACCACAGCCCCCAGGGTGTTTACCAAATGCATGGCAGTGGTGACTGCTCACTTGAGACGTAAGGGATTCCAAGTGTTTCCATACCTGGATGACTGGCTCCTTACTGCCACCACCAGGCATCTGCTACTTCAGACCAGAGACGCCACTATCAACCTATGTCAACAGTTGGGCATCACCTTGAACTGGGAAAAATCTGCCTTGTTGCCCTTGCAGCTTGTCACCTTTATAGGCGCTGAATTAGACACGGTGCTCATGTGGGCGTTTTTACCACAGGAAAGAATCAGTTTTACAGCAACAAATTTACGCCTTGCCCCCTCTGAGGAGAGTGAAGGCAAGATTGGTCCTCCAATTGTTGGGGACGATGGCTGCTACGATTGTTAGTTCCCCTGGCAAGGTTACATATGAGTCTCCTTCAGTGGCTACTCTTCACCTAGTGGTCTCTTCAACGTCTTCCACTTTCTCACCCTATTCTGCTGACAGACAGGTGCAGACAGGATCTCAGTTGGTGGCTTCACCCCGAAAACCTCAATGCGGGAAAATCCTTCGTTCCTTCGCCTCCGGTTGCCACGGTGACCACGGATGCCTCCCAGATGGGGTGGGGGGGCATTATCTAGGCAGGACAGTCCAAGGCACGTGGCAAGAGCACGAGATGCATCTGCATATCAATGTCCTGGAGATGAGAGCAGTGCGACTAGCGTTGCAAGCACTTCAGAGCGTTCTTCCTCTTGGGACTATTGCAATCCACTCAGACAATATGTCGGTGGTATGGTATCTGAACAAACAGGGAGGAACCAAGTCGTATCCCCTTTGCAGAGAGGCCATGCGAGTGTGGCAGTGGGCAGTGTCTTCCCAACGTTTTCTGGTAGCAACGCACATTCTGGGGAAGTCCATTGTGATCGCAGACAGGCTAAGCAGATCTATTCTGATGCCTCACGAGTGGTCCCTGAACTGTAAATTGCGGAGCATATTTTCCGCAGGTGGGATCAGCCTTGCTGTGACCTTTTTGCCAGCCCCCTCAGTGCCAAATGCAGCAGCTACTTCACCCTTATCCTCCCTCAGGGGGAGTCACCCAGGGACGCTCTAGTCCACGATTGGCCCTCCGGTCTACTGTATGCCTTCCCACTGGTTCCTTTGCTGTCAAAGTTTATTCAGAAAGCGCAATCCTTGGGAAGCAAAATGATTCTGATTGCTCCACACTAGCTGTGTAAAATTTGGTTCCCCTTTCTCCATCCCTATTTCATGGACGCCCCTTGGATTCTGGACCCACAACCAGACTTACTGACTCGTATGTCAGGGCAACTCCATCCCTCTCTTAGGACCCTCCGGTTGACAGCTTGGCTACTCCACTTCCGTCATTAGTTAGGCTTCACCATTTTTCGCCGGATGTGGTTCATATTCTATCTTCCTCTCATAAGCTTTCAACCAGGAAGATTTATTACAGCAAATGGAAGAGGATTTCCATCTGGGCGCATACCAAACAGATTGACCCTTACACAGCTCCAATCTCATCAGTATTGGAGTTCCTCTTTAAACTTTTCAACCAGGGATCAGCTGCCGCAACCATTAAAGTCCAGATGGCGGCGATTTCTACTTTTCACGTCGCAGACGAACCTAGTCTAATGGCACATAGACTTTGTAAGGCTTTCCTGAAAGGCACTATGTTGCTTCGTCCTCCTGTCTCTGAACCTGTTATGCCTTGGGACTTAAACTTTGTTCTACAGAGTCTTACTTCAACCCCCTTTGAGCCTGCAGCCACTTGTGATTTAAAATTCTTAACTTGGAAGACTGTCTTTTTGGTAGCCATCATGTCAGCCAGATGTGTTATGGAGCTTCAAGCCTTATTAATTAAACCACCTTATTAGATTTTTCATAAGGACAGGGTTTCTCTCAGACAGAATCCTTCCTTTCTTCCCAAAGTAGCATCAGTTAGTAACCTTAACCAATCCATTGAATTACCAGTGTTTTTTCCTCAGTTCTCGAACAAGGTAGAATTCAAATTTCATCAGTTGGATGTGCACAGACAATTAAGATTTTTATTTGCACAGAACAAAGGACCTCAAAATCTGATCAGTTTGTTTCATTTTCAGAAAACAGAATTGGATCTCCTGTTTCCAAAGTCACGTTGTCTAGGTGGATTTCCAGTTGTATTTCTTTCATTTATACTTCAGGGGGAAGAGATTTACCGTTCTGAGTGAAGGCTCACTCTACCCGGTCTGTATCTACGTCTACAGCTTTTCAGGCCATATTGTCTACAGATGATATTTGTGCTGCGGCTACTTGGGCATCTCCTCACACCTGTGTTACTCATTACAAGTGAGATGTGGTATCTAGAGACAGGTCTTCCTTTGGTTCCACAGTGCTCAAGAGTATATTCCACTGAGCCTCCCAGGATTTAGATGCTGGGGACGCTGTCCCACGGGTAAGAATGTAGGCAAGATTGGACTACATAACATCAAGAAGTTATGTACTCACCATAACGTTCGATGTATGTAGTCCATCTCGCCTCACATTCTTACTTACCCCCCCCACCTTCCCCCATCCTGGAAGATCTAGAGGTTAGGCCTGGTTTCAGAAATCCCTTCATTCTTGGTTTGTTCTTCCTTCCTTAGGTGGTGTTATGCATGGAGAGTGAGTGCTGGTGCTCGCAGCAAACTAGATCTGGGGATAGAGAGCAGTGCAGCATGGGATACCATCTTAGCCCAGCCAATTGAAAGACTTTGCGCTAAAGTATGGCCTAGTCGGAGCCAACATTCGGCTCCGAACCCACGGGTAAGAATGAAAGGCAAGATGGACTACATACATCGAACGTTATGGTGAGTACATAACTTCTTGTTTCGTTAACCTCTTCTAGACTGTGCAAATCTTTTATTAAGGGTACTTTTCTTTTGAGACCCCCGGTGAAGGATCCTACGCCTCCTTGAGACCTCACTTTTGTCTTACAAGCTCTGGTTTCTTCACCTTTCGAGCCCGCAGCGTCTGTGGACCTTCAATTTTTATCATGGAAAACGGCTTTCCTAGTGGCTATCACCTCGGCTAGGAGGGTATCAGAACTTCAAGTGTTATCTATCAAAGCTCCATATATGTGATCTTCCATAAGGATAGAGTGTCGCTCCATACCAGTCCTTCCTTTCTTCCAAAGGTTGCTTCTGAAAATATTAACCAGATGATTAACCTTCCCATTTTCTTTCCAAATTTTCAGAACAGGGGTGAATATAAGTTACATTTTTTGGATGCACACAGACAATTGAGGATGTTCTTCGTGTTTCACTGTTGCAGTCATTACATTTGGGTTATCTGCCTGCAGGTAGCCCTCAGCTGGCCTGAATATCAAAGTCTTGGGTCCTGCGTCGGATGCTGTCTCTTCCTCCATGACGTCAGGTCGTCAGGGGTGTAAAGCATGCAGCCGATGCCATTACATCAGTCTTTCTTGCCGTGCGGTGCCCGAAGCAGAAGCAGTTTGCAAGTGCCGGTTGGCCGACTTCTGAAATTTTCGTTTTCGAGTTTCAGAACCGAAGTCTTCAAAAAAGCTAAGTACCCTGTTGGGGATCCGTTTTCTTGCTGTAAACCAATGTCGGTAAAAGTTAACAATTGTATTACCTGTGGAAAGCAAATCCTTCATAAAGATTTTCATTCATACTGCATTCCTTGCCTAGGCCCAGCCCACGACGTCCCTCACTGTCAGTTTTGTGCCTTATTCAATCCTAGAACTATTTGTCGTCGGTTCATTTTTGCATCAAACTATTTCGGCACTCGGTTTAATTATCCAAAAATGGCTTTGGTAAGCCATCCGACTACTGACATTCCAAAAAAAGTAACGATAAAGACAGACCGCATAGGTCCAAAGCTGCTGACGATGCTTCCGTTAAGCTAGTCGCCGGTTCGCTTTCGCAGCCCCTGATACCCACTACTTCAGATTCGCAGGCCTCTACTGAGACCCATTCAGAGTCCGGTATGCTGCGAGATGCTTCTTCGACTATAGAACCTGCGGATGTCTCTACCTTGGATGAGTCCGGAGCCATTGTGCAGGCACCGGCTTCTGAGGGTGTATTCAGGCCTACTGACTTGCATTTCAAACCAATGCCACCTTCTTCTTCAAGGCCTAAAACTGGACCTATGCCTAGAAAGCCGATGTCCAAACTGCATGGTCAGGCCCATATGCCTAAAAAACAAATGATAAGAATGACTGAAGACCTTATTACTTTAATCAGGGGAAGCCAGCCTTCACCCTCTAAGAGACCTAGAACTGATTTTCCTTCTGATCAGGATTCTGAAATTTCTGTTTCTTCTGATTACCAGGATTTGCCCTTATCCACTTATGAGGATTCTGATGCAGAGGACTCCATTCCCTCTGCTTCCCCTCCAGAAGATTTTTCTTTTGGTGAAACCTTGCACACTCTTAGGGAGCATTTCCGCTGGGAAAGCCAGGATTACTCTGACTCCAAAAAGAGGCTTAGGGAATTCTTATTCCTACCTCAACACAGGCCTGTAGCTATCCCTCCTGTCCTGGCATTGTAGATGATGCCTTCCTGGAATCTAGGCTGGCCCCAGACACTTTACCTCCTGCTCCCAGGAAACCTGACAGATATTACAGAGTACCTCACTCTCAGAAGTTCCTTTTCAAGAATCCTACTGCGGACCCAGAGACCATTTCACAGGGACCTAAAGGCATTAAGGCTACTACTGCGAAAAACCCTACCCCCTCTGATGGAGATTTCAGGGCCTTGGACAGATGGGGTAAGAAGGTATACACTTCTGCTACTTTGGCCATTAGGGCCTTGAACTGCCAGTTTGATATGTTAAAGTATCAGCAGCATATTATTGGACTACTTAAACAGAAAATGATGTTGATTCCTGACTGTGCTGAAAATAAAGAATTTCAGGATTTCATGCATTCTGCTGAACAAGTTGGTAAACATACTTTGCAATGTGGTTTTGACTCTTTAGAAGCATCTTGCAGGGCTGCTGTCACTGGGTCTGTTCTTAGAAGGCATGCTTGGCTTAAGGTGCAAACTTTGCCAGATCATGTTAAAGCTAAATTACTGGATGCTCCCTTAAACCAAGACCGCCTGTTTGGCAACAAAGCAGAAGTACTTAAAAAGGAGGAAAAAGCTAAATCCATGCAAACGGTTAAAGATTTCATGCAAGTACAGCCTTCCAGATTTAGTAGGCATTGGCCTTCTAAGAATTGGTCCTTTCCTGTCTCTTCCAGGCCTTCTCAGTCCAAACCCAGGAACAGCAGACCACCTAGGCTACAGTCTCAAGGTACTCACAGGCCTAAGCAGTGGGGGGCTCCCACTTCCAAAGCTGGAAGTAGTAAGACACCCCCTATGGAAAACTGTCACAATGACGTAATCTTAAGCCTTCCAAGCCCTGCTCAAGTGACTGCTCCCTTGGGGGGAAAGATCACCCTGCATGCAAAAAACTAGAAACTCATTACCCAGAATAAATGGGTTTTAAATATAGTTTCCCAGGGATACAGATTCCACTTCAACACCTTACCAACCCCAAACGGTTGGCCAGACCTACCCCCAAATCAGTGGGCAGAGGCTCAACAGCAGATTTTCTCTCTTCTAAGTATCAGGGCTATTCAACCTGTCCCAGCAGAAGAAAGAGGACAAGGTTTTTACTCAAGACTTTTCCTGATACCCAGAAAAGACAGCTCCTGGCATCATATCCTGGACCTCTCTACTCTGAACACCTTTTTGGTAATCCCAAAATTCAAAATGCTAACTCTTCATCAGCTGCTTCCTATGCTAGGCAAAGATGCCTGGTTGGCAACCTTGGACTTAAAAGAAGCTTACCTGCACATTCCAGTAAGGGAATCTTGCAGGAAATACCTACACTTCAGAGCAGGCTACAGGCACTATCAGTTCTCTGCACTTCCCTTTGGCTTATCTAATGCACCCAGGGTATTCACAAAGTGCCTAGCTCCAGTCATTGCATTTTGCAGGCAAATAAATATTCAAATATACCCATACCTGGATGATTGTCTGATTCAGGCAGAAAGCCAGGACTTGCTAATAAATCATCTGGCATTTGTAAAGAAACTGCTATCCTCACTGGGGTACACCATAAATGAAAAGAAATCTCATCTAGTACCCTGCCAACAAATTGTATTCCTGGGAGCAAACTTGAACTCAACTTTCCACTTGGCTTACCTAATGCCAGAGACACAAGTTTATTTGACAGCGTTCTTCAAACTACTGGCCACAAAGATCCAGCTATCTGCAAGGAAAATCCTGCAAGCCCTGGTGTTCATGGCCTCCGCATCCTACTAATTCCATATGCAAGACTGCATATGAGGAAACTACAGTGGTATCTAAAAAGCCTATGGTGTCAACATTCTCAGGACCTGGAATCAATGATTCCTATCATTCCTTGTATAAAGAGTTCCTTTGGTGGGCAGAGGCCTGCTACCACAACAAGGGACTGCCATTCACTCTACCCCCTGCCGCCCAAATCCTAACAGACGCATCAGCCTATGCATGGGGGGCTCACTTGGCAGGGCAGTGCATTCAGGGCAAATGGAACCTGAATCAAATGCACCTGCATATCAATCAAAAAGAAGTGTTACATGTACAGAATTCTCTGACAGCCTTGAAGGACCACATTCTTCCAGGACAATTATTGGTAAAGACAGATAACACCACTGTTATGTGGTACATAAACAAGCAGGGGGGGAACCCACTCGTATTCTCTCTGCAGACTAGCCATGGCTCTGTGGAACACAGCCTTGTGCTAGCAAGTGCGCCTACAAGCTCAATTCCTGCCAGGCAAACTAAATTCACTGGCAGACGACCTAAGCAGAAATCTCATGGACCCACACGAGTGGAAACTGGAACCAAAGATATTCAACATTTTGAGAAACAAATGGGGGAACCCAGTGATGGACCTGTTTGCCCCCCCACAACTACCAATTGGACAAATTCTGCACAAGGACTCTCCACAGACAAGCTTGGAAAGTGGATGCCCTGTTCTTCACCAGGGAAAGCCTCTCAGTTTATGCCTTTCCCCCTCTGCCTCTCCTCTCAAAAGTTCTACTAAAGATCAAACAGGACAATTCAAGGGCAATACCGATTGCTCCAGACTGGCCACGCCAGCACTGGTATCCCCTCTTGCACAGTATGTCACTGCTGGAACCATGGTACCTGCCTCAGACCCCTTCCCTGCTGTCCCAGCAGGAGGGCCAGATTCTGCACCCCCAGCTTCAAACACTGAATCTTGCAGCCTGGCTAATTACCTGAACTCTCCAGTAGCAACCTCAGTAAGCAGGTGCTAAATGTCATTCTGGTGGCAAGGAGGCCTAGTACTAGAAAATCCAATGCTGAAAAGTGGAAAAGATACTGTTCCTGGAGCCAGTTAACAGATCAGTTATTTAAACACTGCTTGGCTGCAAAACCAAACAAGCAGAACATATAGCTTAAAAACAGTGAAAAATACCAGTAAATACTTACAGTGAAACTAGCAAAAAAAAAACTTTCTATACCAGTGAAAACAGCAATAAAACTCAATTTAACAGGCACAATAAAGCAGACAATTGCAGTACAACAGTGTAGTTTAGTACACAGTAAATAAATATAGTGTAAAAATAGTCGGCAGGCAAAAAAAGTGCAATAAATAGTATACATAAGCAAAAAAAAAGGGCAACTTATGTTTTTTGGAAGCTCAGAAGCCTCTAATTGTCTTCTCAGCCCAGACATCATGTTAGTAGTGTAAGAATGCTGAGTAATTTGGAGTTTGACAGCAATTCATATTTTTAGAGTGAAATGTGTTTTCCTATAAGTCTGTCCATGGATGTGGACACACAACTCTCAAATAAAAATCTTCAAAAACATTGATAATGCAGTAAGACTTAACAGGGTTTGGGTTATTTGTATTCTCCTATAGCTCATGACAGTGTCACATGACATAGGCAAGTGACTTAATCCTATGAGATGTGTGAAATCCCTTATAAAGCACACCATAGAGTTTGAATGTCCTATCGTTTCCCAGGCATATAGTGCGCTGTCCATAACATGCACTATATACAGTTTGGCTTTATGACAACACAATTATGCTTTCACTTTTTTATTTTTGCTTTTATTTTACATTTGTTAACCAGGGGTGTCTGACTGAGCCGAAAAGGCCCTTTTTCAGCAGGGGCCCGGGGAGAAAAGCTCCACATAGAAAAATTACAGATACATTTATTTATTTAGACACGATCAGTATGCACACAAATTACAAAAGACATGTTTTTACAGTGGTATGCAGCACATCAACAGTTACAGTGGAGAGAACAAAGAAAAAATATTAATTTAAAAGTAAAGGTAATTAATAGATTTGTGGTGTACAGCTGAAATTTGGAACATAGGTAGAATACATACACAGTACACAGGTACAGTACAGTACAGTACATACATTGTAGATTAGCCAGTGTTTGTGAGTAAGATTGAAAACTATTATCAAGTACTCCAGGTTTAGTGTCTGTACCTTATCCGCTTTCACTAGCCTGGGGAGCAATCATGGCACTGCCAACTTTGCTTGAGATGTTGCCTAATGATGTCTTTAAAGGAGGCTTTGGGTGATGTGTTTTGAATGCTAGTGGGGACAGAGTTCCATATTTTACCCACTGAACTACTATATAGTGCATCTCCAAAGCTATTGTAGCTGTTGGTGACTTCTAGTAGTAGTTTGCTTGATGAGCTAAGAGGCTTTTTGGCTGAGTGATGTACTAGGTTTCTGAGGGCAGGACACTTATTGGGGGGTAATAGATCAAATGACACAGGCAAAGCTGATTGTAGGTTAGGAGGCTGGGCAGTTCAAGCTAGTGAAGCTGTCTCAAAGCAGTACAGTGATGAGTTCTATATATGCAATTCGCAGCAAAGCGGGCAATTCTGTTATAGCAGGCTTCCATTTTGCTTAGTTCAGTTTTGTTGAGATTAGTCAAAATGGGAGATGCATAGAGTAGGATGGATAGAAGTTGGGAGTGATCAATGGCTAATCTTGTGTTGGTAAGAAATGGTTTGATACAGTAGAGTGATCCCAGTTTGGCATGTACTTTTTTAATAGTTAAGTTGAGATGACTATCAAATTTTAGGTGAGAGTCTATGGTTGTTCCCAATAGCTTAGCCTGTGCCACTGGAGCGATTGGAGTAGCATTTGTGGAGTAGATAGTGAATTGACTGTTATCAGTGTTTTTGTTAGAACTAGTTATAATCATAAGCTGAGTTTTCTTTGGATTGAGGATAAGTCGGGCTTTGGTAAGGTAGTTTTCAACGTCAGAGAATGTTAGTTGAGTTGTTTGCAGGAGGGTGGGAATGTTTTGTGCAGCACAGATTAAGGTAGTGTCATCTGCATACTGAATGATGGATGCATGCTGTGTGGAGGTATGGAGGTCATTTGTGAAGATTGTGAATAGTAGTGGTCCTAAGATAGAGCCCTGTGGGACTCCTATGGTTATGGGCAGCTGAGGGGAGAGAGAGAATTTTCCCATTTCACAGCTTGGTACCTGTCAGTTAAGTAGCTTTGGAACCAGGTAAGAGTGGAATTGGATAGGTGATATTGGTTTAGTTTGTTTAGCAAGATTTGGTGCGAGACTGTGTCAATTGCTTTGGACATATCCAAAAAAAGAATTGACACCTGCAGGCCTTCATTTTTGAGACAGTTTACTGTGTCTGTGAAGCAGAGGAGGGCTGTAGTGGTACTATGGGCAGGTCTGAAACCATGCTGAGTAGGTGACAGGATGTTGCTGTCTAGGAGATATTAGCATCTGGGTATGGATGCATTTTTCTAGGATTTTGGCCAGGGGGAGAGTAAAGCAATGGGTCTGTAGTTATTAAGTTCAGTGGAGGTCCTGCCTTTATGTATGGGTATAACATAGGATATTTTCCAGAGTTTGGGCACATAGTTTTCAACAATTGATCTGTTTATGAGAGTGGAGATTGGGATTGCAATAGCATCTGCTGTGAGTTTCAAGAAATAGCTGGGGAGTAGGTCGGCTGCTGTTGATGAGGTTTTTAGTTTGGAGAGAATGCTTTTGATTGAAGGGGTGGAAACTGTTTTGAGGGTAAAGCTTGTATTAGTGTTAGTGTTATTTGTGTTGGGGGGGATAGTGAGGAAGGAGCTGTCCTGTGATACTAAGGATAGAATTGAGTTCACAAAGTGGGAGTTGAATTGTGTTTCGATGAGAACTTTAGTGTCGGGGTGGTTGGTTTGGGGGTAGCCTTTTGGGTGGGTTTTAGTAGCTGGTTTACATTTTTCCAAAATGTTGGGGGGTTGTGTTAGTATTTAGTTTGTAATGTCGTGTAGTAGGATTTTTTTTGTCTAGCCTAATGCATTTTTTTGCACGGTTGCGCAGTTCTTGGTACTTAGTTAGGCTTTATGTTTCTTTGTTTTTTTGATAGTAAAGCCAGGCAGTGTCTCTAGACTTGAGGATTTGTTTGGTTTCTTTACTGAGCCAGGGGTTTGTATAGGTTCTAACCTTGATTTTGCTCAATAGAGCGACAGTGTCTAGTTGTTGTAGAAATGTTTTGTTGAAATATGCTACAGTCTGGTCAAGTGGGAGGGTTTTTAGGGGGGTCCAGTCACAGTTACAGAGTAAAGTATTGAGGACCTCAGGAGAGAACGGTTTGTGTTTCTAGTGGATATATAGTTAGTGGTTTTGCATATGCTTGTTCTACTACGTATAAAGTATATTATGTTGTGGTCACTTAAGGTGTCTGGGGGACTGCCTGTGTGGGGGTACAATGTGGGGTTGTTAGGACCCAGTGAAGGATGGATTCCCTTTTAGATTTTTTATCACATCTAGTTGGAATTTGGACTAGCTGCTGATAGCCATGGAGATTTATTAGATTACTTGGAGGTTCTGATATGCAGGTGAACCAATCTAGGTTGAAATACCCCAGAATAAGGGTTTCTTGTGAGTATGTGGAAGAACACCAGGATAAGAAGTCTTTCAAGGCTAGCAGGTGTATTACCAGGTGGAATATAGATCACAATTGTGGTGATGACCTTTTTAGGATGAAGTTGAAGTTGTGAGATAAGTACGTCCCAGTTATTGGGGGAGGGGTAGGAGTTTGGTAATTGATGTACAGTTAAGCTGGACTTGTACAGTAATGCAGTTCTACCCCCTTTACGAAGTGGTCTGTCTTGTCTAATGATATTGTAGCCGGTAGGGAGAACTTCTGAGTTAGCATTGTTTTTATTTAGCCAGGATTCTGTTAAAGCAACTATGTCTGGGGAGTAGTGTGCTATTATGGCCTGGAGTTCAGGTATTTTATTTTTGATGCTTCTAATATTAATATTTAGCATTTAAGCTGTTGTATACTGTTTGTTGTTCAGCCCCTACAGTAGTATGTTCTGGGAGCTCATCCTGTGGTTTCCATCAGGGGCCATTCTTCATTGTGGATTCCTTCATCTCCCTCAGGATGGCCAAGCCATTCATTTACTCAGGCTCATTTATTCAAACAGTTCCATGGATACCATCACTCATAATTTGAACTTGGTCACTGCCATTGTGATAATTGTTCAGACTTTTACACCACAGAGAACAGATGTTAAAAAAGTCAGTGAATCACTGAAATTTGACTTTCTAACTCCTCTCTAGATTGGTTTTCAGCTTACCTTTTCAACAGGACACAAAGTGTAAAATGGTCACACTCTACCTCTAACTTTCTAAATATACCTGTGAATGTTACACAAGGCTCCATATTTGGTCCCTTTTTTTTTCAACCTTTTTGTCTTTGACCTGCCTTGGTCACCATAATGTGCACTATTAAAAACTTCCTATACCTCCAATCCCACTCTCAGGCATCTTTTTCATCCAGTGAAGCAAAAAAATATATATATGTATGCTGTTCACTCCCAAAACCAGTCAATGTAGGAACACATTATTCTCTATTGATATATGTTAACAGCATCACTATAGACATTGTCCTTCACACTAAACTCTTATTGCTAACAATCGTTGAAAACCTCAGATTTGATCTTCACATTGACCTCACAACCAAAAAACATCAAAGACAGGAACAGCTTTACAGAGTTGAACACTTTCTTTCAGATTCTTTCAAAAAAGTAAATTGTACCTGCAGTTCTTCTTTCAGTTTGGCAATATGCTTGATCCACTTTCACCAAACGTTTCACTAACCAAATCTCAAAGCTTGCGCAGACTTATAACAAAATTATCAAATTTGTTGCCAATTTACCATCTCGAAGCTACCACTGTACAGCCTTAAACCATCGGAACTATCTTTAACTTCCCGCCATCCTTAAAACCAGGTAAAACAAATTCATAAAATATTACAGACTCCAGACAAGTTCCCTTCCCTAATTCCAGCTGTGACCTAGTATTTACAACTCCATTCTCTTATTTCAAGCAACAAATTCCTGGCTGTCATCACCCCAGCAAATAACTCCTATAGTGATGCCTTCTGCTCCTAGTCTTTATCCAGACTTCAGAGTCTTCAACGTATAACACTCAATAACATCCTCAAAGTCTCCCATTTTAAAGCACTGCTTACATCCTCCTCCTCCACTGGATATGTGACTGTACACCCTCTCCAGGACAGCTTAACTAGTCATATTATCCCAAGTCGCTGCCATTTTTCCTGTGGCTGTCGTTCTCCTCTTATTAATCTCTTGTATTCTCCTTTTTTTTCTACTTTACTTTCCTACGTTCTCTCCCTTTTCACATTCCTAATGCCAGTCACTTGTATTCTTGCTCTAATATATATATATATAAAACTACCTACTTACCCATTTGTCAGCAGTCATATTCCAAATTTCTCCTATCGTTACTCTCTTCCCTAGCTCCACCTCTACCTATTCAATTTTCCAACTACCTAAATGATTACTCTTTACCTGCTGCCCTGTATCACTATTATTTTGTTCACTGAAACCTAAACTGACTGACCATCTGTTACAAATTGTATTCCAATCACTATGTAACATGTGCTGTCTACACTTGAACTACTGATTTGGTTATTTGCCGTAATATGTTTGAATTTTTTAATCTGTAACATTTGTCATTCATTTTAGTGTTAACTGCTATGTAATTTTTCTCCTCAAGCATGTACTGAAAAGGGGCTTTTATTGAGCTGGACTTTCCTGGTAAAGAAAAGATGATATTTTACTTGAGGGCCTCACTAGATGCGCGGTAGCAAGACCTGCCCAAAACCCACCCCCGTGATATGTCATTCATGAATATGCATTTCCTCTGAATGTACCATCGGATGTCAAAAAAAGAAAACAAGTGCACTGACATGTAATATAACAATAAATAAAACAGTAAAACGTTACCAACATCAGTAATTCCCAATATTATCAAACATCTGAATAACGGCGATATCTGTTGAATTACAAAACTTCAGTGTAAAAACGTACGGACAGGTAAAATATTATAATTTCTTTCATGATAACAAATAACATAAGAAAATAATGTACAAGCAGCAAAAAATATTTCATATTGTATCCTTCTAGTGTGTAGGAATAATGGAATACAGAATAACACCCATGTACATAAACACTAAAACACCACGTACAGACAAGTAAAATATTATCATTTCTTTCATGATAACAAATAACATAAGAAAGTAACGTACAAGCAGCAAAAAATATTTCATATTGTATCCTTCTAGTGTATAGGAATAACGGAAAATGGAATAACACCCATGTACATAAACACTAAAACACCACATAACATTTAATACAGTTATAATAGATTTATGTATGAAAATTGAAAATAAGTTCTCCAAAACAACAGCAGTAGGTTAATTGGCCAGAACCTACTTTTGTTTTTTGACTAATTTGATGATTGACATTAAGGAGACCTCAGGATGTAGTGATCACAAAGTTAAAAGCAAAGATACAGAGGGTTTGAGAGAACGAGAGAGACAGACAGATTGAATGCTAATTACATATGCAGACCGGGTTGTCACTCAATTCGCGACACGCCCACTTTTGCATGAAACAAAATGGTGAGGCCCTCAAGTAAAATATCGCCGAAAAGAAAATAAATAAAATACATTTTGTTTTTACCATTTAAACATTATTTCTCACCTGAGGTCATTGAAGGATTTGCTATAGCCATTTAACAAGTTGACCAGTGGGTTATAGAATTTCATACCACTTTTGTATAATTTGATACGTTTCTCAAATGCTCCTCTTTTATACTTTGGCATCAGAAGGTTGTGTGGCAGGATATTTAATTCCTTGAGAATGATTAGGTAAATCAGCTGACTGTCACTGAATCTTTTTGGACAAAATCTGGCTTTAGCGACCAAAGTACAATATATATGATACAGCAGTGAATCTCAACTGTCTAGCATTTGCCGGAAAATACCAATTTTAAACTTAATAACAAGGTGCCATGAAATTTCAAGTAGCTCCTTTAATTTTTTTTAAGTTCAGTTTGCCCCTCGCCATCAGTTACATCATAAACCTGTAGCTTCACCAAAGTCTGTGATATGATGATGTCAACAGAGCAGTGACCCTGGCTGTATGCAAGGGACACACACACACACACAAATGGAGCAGGAGTCATTTGTAGTGTATGTGGAAGTGACTACTGAAAGTATTTATTAAACCAAAGCAGGTTACTATACTGTGATAGTGATAGATTTATTACCACCTGTAACATGATGTTCTATAACAATAACTATAACAATATAATAACAGCTATGAATGAAAAATTGTGCTGTGATGTGATTTATATAGATCAGCATTTGACAGGGTCATGCACAAAACACTGATCAATACATTAGTACAACTAGGTATTGATGTACTGTTGATAAGATGGATAGCTGCATGGCTTACAAGTAGCAGGATAGCAAGTATCACACACCGACTGGACAGGTGAAATCCTTGGTTAGAGTCAAGGTGTCCCACAGGGCTCTGTACTAGGCCCTTACTTGTTTAGATTGTATCTTTCAGACCTTACTTTTTCATCTGAGGTGTTCTACAGGCAATATGCTGATGACCTGAAATTGGGTAAACTGATTACAAGTGTTGCAGATAAGGCATGTCTGCAAAATAATTTGACTAAATTGACCATTTGGGCACAGGAGAATAATATGTTGATAAATACATCAAAAACTAAGCATATGAGATTTGGGAAACAAACTGAAAGGTGAATATTTAATACAGCACACAGTGATTGAAACTGTAGACTCATTTAAGGACCTGGGTATATGGGTAGATTCAGCTGTGAGTTTTTCTAATCATATCAACCAATTGGCTAATGATAATTATAGAACTATAGGTTGTATAAAAAGATTTATAAAGTCTAGGAAATCAAACATAATGAAGTCATTGTTTGTTAGTTACATTAGACCCAAACTTGAGTATGGAATAACAATATGGAAACCCTATAGGGAAACAAGCATGAATAAACTGGAAAGAGTACAGGGGAAATATACAAAGGGCATCCATGGATGTGAAAATCTAAGTTATTATGAAAGACTAAAATATCTGAACTTGTACAGTGCCTCTTACAGATATTTAAGAGGAGATCTTATTCAGGTATATTGGGCATTTAGGGACAACTACCTCTGGGAATGTGTGGTGTTATCAAAAAGTACTACAGAATCGTCTGATAACCTATGTAGAAGAATTCTATAGGAATGAGACATGTACTAATTGGCTCTCTGACAGAGTAGCTGATGTTTGGAACAGACTACCAAATTACATTAAAGCAAGTACTAGTTTAGATATTTTTAAGAACAGCCTGGACACTTATTATGGGAACGAGTGTTTTGGCATATTGGCAAGCTAGAAGGGCTTTAATGTCTGTGCTTGAAACATTTGTATGTATGCAGTTTGCTTACTTATTTTATCTATTTTTTTTTTTTTGCAGTTTAACTGGGCTGGAAATGCACTGAGTGAGGGTCTAAAACATTTTCTAACATTAACTGAAGGAAATAGCATTTCAAGACTTCCTAAATGCTTTTTTTTTTGGCTGGCATCTAATGCATACATGGACAGCAATGATTTATTTTCATGTCATTTGGTGCTTGTGTGCATACATAAACAGACTACTGAAGAGGTCGTTGTGGAAACTTTTTCATATTAGTGCTTGTGCATACATAGACAAACTACTGAAGGGACCGTTGGGGAAAATGTTTAATTTTTGTGCTTGTGCATACATGGACAGACTACGTAAGGCATCCTTGGGATAAATGATTCATTTTGATGTAATTTTGTGCTTGTATGCATACATAAACAGACTACTGAAGAAGTTGTTGTGGAAAATGTTTCATTTTTGTAGTTGTGCATACACAGACAAACTACTGAAGGGGGGGGGGGTCATTGGGGAAAATGTTTTATTGTTATGTTTGTGCATAAATAGAAAACTACTTAAGTGAACCTTGGGGGAAATGATTCATCTTGATGTCATTTCGTGATTGTGCATACATGGACAGACTACTGAGGGGGTCGTTAGAAGTGTTTCATTTTGGTAGTTGTGCGTACATGGACAAACCACTGAAGGGGTCATTGGAGAAAATGTTTCATTTTCGTGCTTGAGCATACATGGACAATCTGCTTAAAGGAACCTTGGGGAAAATGATTCATTTTAATGTCATTTTTGCTTGTGCATACATGGACAGACTACTGAGAGGGTTGTTAGGGGAAATATTTCATTTTGGTGCTTGTGCATACATTGGACAAAAGAGTGAAGGGGTACTTGGGGAAAACATTTCATTTTAATGCATGTGCATACATGAGCAAACTACTTAAGGTCACCTTGGGTGAAATAATTCATTTTGATGGAATTTCATGCTTTGCATACATGGACAGACTGCTGAGGGGGTTGTTAGGTAAAATGTTTCATTTTGTTGCTTGTGCATACACTGACAGACTACTAAAAGGATCCTTAGGAGAAATGTTTCATTTTGATGTAATTCCGTGCTTGTGTGCATGCATGGACAGACTACTGAAGCCTGGGGGGTATTTGGGGGAAATTATTCATTTTGATGTCATGTTGGTGCTTGTGCATACATGGATAGACTACTGAAAAGGGTCCTTAGGGGAAATGTTTTATTTTGGTGCTAGTGAATACATGGACAATTTAGTGAAGGGATATCTGTGAGAAATAATTCATTCTAATGTCATTTGGTGCTTGTGCACATATACGGACAGACCACTGAATGGGTCATTTTGGTAAAATGATTCATTTTGATGTAATTTGCTCCTTACATGCATACATGGACAGGCTACTGACAGGTCATTCTGGAAAATGTTTCATTTTGGTGTTTTTGCATACATGGACAAAATGCTTAAGGGAACCTTGGGGAAATTATTAATATTGATGTCATTTGCTTTTTGTTCATACATGGACAGACTACTGAGGGGTGGTCATTAGGGGAACTGTTTCATTTTGGTGGTTGTGCATACATGGGCAACTACTGAAGAGGCCTTTGTGGGGATGTTTCATTTTGGTGCTTGTGCACACATAGATGGATGGACATACTACTACTACTAAAGGGATTTTTGGGGGTGTTTCATTTTGGTGCTTTTGCATGTATACATGGATGGACAGACTACTGGAAGGGTCTTGGGGGGATTCATTTTGTTGCTTGTGCATACATACATACATACATGGACAGACAGACTTTTGAAGAGAACATAGGGGATGGGTGTTTTATTTTGGTGCTTGTACATGTAAACATGAATGGACAGACTACTGAAGAGATCCTTGGGGGGCTATTTCATTTTGGTGCTTGTGCATATGTATATGGATGGACAGACTACTGAATGAGTCTTTGGGAGGGATGTTTCATGTTAGTGCTTGTGCATACACACATGGATAGAACAGACAACTGAAGGCATTATTGTGGGTATGTTTCATTTTGCTGCTTATGCATACATACATGTATGGGCGGACTACTGAAGGGGTCTTGGTAGGGTGTTTCATTTTGATACTTGTGCATACATGCATGGGCAGTCAGAATACTGAAGGGGTCTTGGGGGTGTTTCATTTTGGTGCATGTGCACACACGTGGATGGATGGACTAATAAAGGTGCCTTTGAGGGAGATGTTTCATTTTAATGATTGTACATACATACATGGATGAACAGACCACTGAAGGGATTGTTGTGGGAATGTTTCATTTTGGTGCTTGTGCATATGTACATGGACAGACAGACTATTGAAGGGATCTTTGGCTGGGATGTTTCATCTTGGTGCTTGTGCATAGAAACATACATACACACACAGATGCACAGACTGCTGAAGGGTCTTGGAGGATTCTTCATTTTGGTACTTGTGCATACATAAATGGACAGACTACTGAAGGGGTTGTTGGCGGAAATGTTTCATTTTGGTGCTCGTGCATACATGGACTGACTACTGAAGGGGTTTTTTGAGGGAAATGGTTCATGTTGATGTCATTTGGTACTTGTGTGCATACATGGACAGACTACTTAAAGGATCTATAGGGGAAATGCTTTATTTGATGCCATTTTGGTGCTTGTGCATGCATGGACAGTCTTCTGAAGGGATGCTTAACAAAGTGTTTCATTTTGATATAATGTTGTGCTTGTCTGCATACACATGCAGACTACTGAAGCCTGAAGTGGTAATTGGGGGAAATGTTTCATTTTGATGTCATTTACTGCTTTTGTGCATACATGTACAGACATCTGAAGCCTGAAGGGGTATTTGTGTGAAATATTTCATTTTGATGTAATTTGGTGCTTGGGTGCATACATGGACAGACTACTGAAAGGACCTTTGAGGAAAATGATTTGTTTTGATGTCATGTTTCTATTAGTGTACAAATGGATGGGCTACTGAAGGGATCCTTGGGAGAAATTATTCATTTTGAAGTCATTCGGTGATCGTGCATACATGGTCAGGCTACATTTGGGGGGCATACGATGATGCCGTGACATCATGTGATAGGGGGGGCCCAATCAAGTGTCTTGCCTACGGTCCCATATGACCTTGATCCAGCTCTGGTTTCTGTACCTCTCTCAACCTCTTAGCACAAGAAAGCTGGACACAGCCAAGCCTGTCAAGCCACAAATAATGGGGAACAAAGGATAAAAATAGGGACTGATTTTAAATATTGCTCTTATAAACTTAGAAAGTTGCTGCTAGAATAACAGGGTTTCCAGCTACTGTTACTGTGGTGATGCATGCTTACTAGTGCCAACCGCCAATAGACCTGTAAAATGCACTGAGGAGACAGGAAGGGTGTTCTCTGTCTTTAAAACATCCCTTTGTAAATAGCCAGTTTTTCTTGTGATGAATTTTCAGCTGAAGATAACTGTGTGATAGATATCATTGATAAAGGTTATCCAAGACAGGGATACAAATTGTATTGCAATGCATCCAAACAGGAAGCTGTCCTCCATGGAACTCTGAGAGTTTTGAACAGTGTTTATGGCAACTGGGGAGAAATAGCCAAGGAATGGAACACTGGAATGGCTGCGTTGGGGGGTTGCATGGGGGGGGGGGCTCTGGGTTTGTACACCCCTGCAAAAAATCCTGCGGGCTCCCATGTCTGTGTCATATAGACTGCTCAGAGGCAACCTCTGCCTTGCAATATAGAGCAATCTCTGACCCAGCTTTAATGGAAATGCTGCACATTCACAAGTCAGATGGCACACAGGCAAAAAAAAAAAAAAGTAATCTCCGTGGTATCCCTGAAGTCTCAAACAACCCACTAAACAAGTATAGTGGGTCTAAAAACAAAACAGTGTAAGAAATGTCTCTGTGTGGAAGATTTTCAGTCCATATATCTCTGGTTAATCACTGTATATTAAGCAGATCAGACAATAGTAATAGAAGTAGAGAACGTAAACTCGTCTTAAGTAAAAAAAATAAATAAAAAATATATAATTTGAAATATTATACAGAATTACCAAGTATTCAAAAATACTATAAACTTACTATAAACCTAAACCTATAAGCACTGCTGCCTCAGAGTGGTTTGTTCTGTAATTAGATATCTAGGTGAGGTGTCTTTTGTGTGGAACATGCTTGTCCTCCTTGTGCTCAGGTGGATTTTCTCTGGTGCTACAGTTTCCTCACATTCCAAAGACATACTGAAGGTAAACTGGTGATCCTCACATAACTCATAGTTATGCAAGCCATGAATGAGTCTTTGACTACTGTCCTGCTTAAGATTAGTTTCTCTGCTTTGTACACATTTTTTAAGTAAGAAACATTTTTATTTAAAGTTATGTTATGTGGCATAGGCAATCATGCATTTATATAAATGAAAACAAAACATCTTGACATAACTTTAGTTGCAAACATTATAAATCACAAACCATGCTGACATAATCATAGTTGCAAACATTATACCTCATTTATAATCTAGCCAGTCATTGTCAGTGTGACACCCGTGCCCTGGCCCAGCAATTAAGGAGCCTTAATCCTCATCACTAACACCAGAGAGGGTGTCTAATATATGAGGAAAGGATAACAAATACACACAGTAAAGTGCAATTTCCCTTAAGAGCATACAGAGATCACAATCAGTCCGGGGATGGTCGCTCCCTTGCTCCCCAGGTCCCCAATAAGACTCCCCACTGGCACAGCTATAGATAGGGTCCAGATCTCAGCATAGCTGGGCAAGCTAAAATCTCCAGCACCCTGTCTGTCCAACCAGTGCTTCGTGTCCCTGCCCAAGTAGCTGACACACACACACACACACACACACACACACACACACACTTTGAGATAAGAGTTTACACAACCACACAGACACTTCTGGAGAAGGCTGGCACAGGTTTTCCAGCTGTGCCCCCTTTTACCCAGACTATACGGTAGTAATTACTGGCATCACCCAGCTAATATTTATCAGCTACTCAAAGGCCCTTAAAAGGGTGTCCAATTATTACGGTGCAATATTATTATCCAATTGGTAGTATAGCCCAGGGCTAAAGCTATAGGAGTGGCTTTGTACAATTTTACCAGAGGCATACAAGTACTCTAAAGAGCTTAAATTATCTCTACACAAACCAGCCACAGTTAAAATGTTTTAAAATATTTAATAATAAATAATTAAAACCACAGGACAGTACTTTCTACTACACAGTCAGTGCTAGTCAAGAGAATTCGGAGATCACACAGAAATACTTAAAATAAATCAATAGTACAGTTCTGACATCACAGAAAAACACTTAGCCTAATCTTTCTAATTTCTACTTATTCCTAAAAGAAAACACACTTCTAAAAAAATTTATTTATTTACATTTGTTGACCGGGAGAGTCCGACTGGACAAAGGTCCATTTTCAGTGGAGGCCTGGGGAGAAAAGCTCCACACTAAGTATTACTTACATTATACATTTAAAAAACATAGCATTTAAAATATAGACATTAGTCCATGTGAAGACGTAAGAGAAGAATAAAACATAGATGTAAAACAGCTGTAGAACATAGCACAATTTTTAAAATATGGTGACATATACTAAACATGGTTACAAATGTAGTTGAGATTCATCAGTGAACAATTGATACAATCTGTTTTTGAGGTATATAACAGCCATTAGCAGTTGTTGCTACAAGAAGTTAGCACTATGTGGTATGTAGCTGGGAACATGAATAGCCAAGCTTGTTAAGAGTAGGTTGTTAATAGGGGGCTGAGACAAGTAGTGGGTGGATGGAGTGGATGTTATTGGAGTGAGGGTTGCAAGGGCATATCTGGCAAGTTTTTAAGTGTGATTTTATTAAGGATTTGAAGTGTGTGCAAGAAGTTACAGAGGTAATTGAGGATGGGAGGGAGTTCCAGAGTTTGGCTATAATGCAGGAGAATAATGCTTCTCCAGCAGAGTTATTGGCTCTTGTGACCTGTAGGAGGTTTTTGTGGCTGGATCTTAGTGGTCTCATGGTTATGTAGGGTTAGAGTAGATTCTGGAGAGATGGGACTTTTAGAGGTTGGTTTATTAGTTTGCGGGTGAGTGCGAGTTGGTACCATTAAAGGAGGTGGGGGAGCTCTAGCCAGCCCAGTTCTACTAGTGAGAGACAGTGGTGAGTATGGTAGGAAGCCCCATTTGGCGATTTTGTTGTAGCAGGTTTTGAGCTTATTTATGTCACATTGTCTAAGATTAGTAAATATTGGAGAGGCATAGAGTCGGGTGGAGATCAGATGAGAATTTGCTACCGAAATTTTAGCTGCTTTGGTAAGTAGTTGCTGATTTCTATATAATGCTCCTAGTTTTTGTGCACATTTTTAATGGTCATGGAAATGTGAATGTCAAAGTTCAGTTTATTGTCTATTTCTACTCCTAGTAATTTGGTGTGTTCTGTAGGATGGATAGTGGTGTCTTTTGCTGTGATGTTAAAGTGAGAGCTGTCTTGGGTAAGTTTGGTGGGTTGGAAGAGTAGTAGTTTTGTTTTGTTTGGGTTGAGTATTAGTTGGGCATCAGATAACCAAGTTTCAATAGAGGAAAATGCTTCATGTGTGACTTTTTGCAGTTCGGGTAGGGAGTGGGCTGTGCAGGTGATGGTTGAGTCATCTGTGTATTGTATGAGTGTGCCATGTGTTGTGGCCAGATTATTGGTGAAAATAGAGAAGAGTAGGGGTCCCTGGATGTACCCTTGGGGAACCCCCTATGGAGACTGGTAGTTGGGGGGATAGGTCATCCTGCCAAACAACTGCTTGTTGGTGGTGAGATAGGTAACTCTGAAACCAGTGGATTGACTGGTTGAGATAAGGATAGGTTATCGAGAAGAGAGATGAGTTGTTTGTGTGGGACCATGTCAAAAGCTTTAGAGAGGTTTAGGAAGGTAGCTAAGGAGAGATAACCCGCATTTTTATTTTGTAGGATAGTGTTAGACAAAGAGAGTAAGGCGGTGGTGGTGCTATTGTTAGGTCAGAAACTGTGTTGTGTCTTGGAGAGGAGGTTATTAGAAAGGAGGTGATCTGAGACTTGAGAATAGATGTATCTCTCTAGTATTTTGGAGAGTGGCGAGAGAATAGCTATGTATGGGGTAGTAATTGATTAGATCTGTGGAGAGGCCTCCTTTGTGTAGAGGAATTATGTGCGAGACTTTCCATAGTGTGGGAACATAACTTTCTGACAGAGATCTGTTAATTATGTGTGAGACTTTCCATAGTGTGGAAACATAACTTTCTAACAAGAGGTCTGTTAATTATGTGTGAGACTTTCCATAGTGTGGGAACATAACTTTCTGACAGAGATCTGTTAATCAAGAGTGATACTGGGTAGGCTAGAGCGTCAGCTGCAAGTTGAAGGTATTCACATGGGAGGTTGTCTGCTGCTAATCTGGTCGGTTTAAGTTTAGTTAATAGTTGTTTTATTTTGGAGGTAGGAACAGGAGAGAAAGAGAAGCTAGTGTGGAGATTTAGTTGTAGTTGATGGTGTGGGTTTATCGGGGATTGTGTTGTCTAGCTAGTGATAGTACGGTTTGTGTGAAGTGATTGTTGGAAGAGGTAGCAATATTTTTGGAGGAGTGAGTTAAGTTAGGAGTGGGTGTACTTACCTGGGTGGAGGATGAAGTTTATTGAGGACCAGAATTGTTTGGGGTTATGTTGGGAGGAGGTAAGGACAGACTGGTAGTATTGGATTTTGTCCTGTTTTATAAGCTTTTTGGTTCTGTTGCATAGTTTTAGGAATTGTTGCCTAGTAGAGAGGTTTTTGGTTTTGTGCCAGTTGTCCCAGGCTTTATCCTTGTTTTTCATTTCATACTTAGTGTTTTCTTTGTAGCCATGGGGATGGTTGGGCTCTAGTTCAAGAACGTCTTATAGGTCATGGTAATTAAGGATGCTTAGGAATGTTTTATTAAAGTAGTCAACTGCGTCATCTAGTTTGAGGTATTTTAGAGGTTGCCAGTTACAGTCTTTTAGGGGTGAGCTGAATGAGAGAGGGTTGAAGTTAGTTTTTTTGTGTTTTTTTTTTTTACCTTGTAGATGATGGGTTTCACTTTATAAAGGTGTTTTCTTAGTAGGAAGGTCAGGGAGTGATCACCGAGGCTGTCAGATAGGCAGCCTGCTATATATGACTGGGGGCTCTTATTAACTAGTATCCAGTCAAGGGTAGTGTGTTTGTCGGAGTTTTTATTTATCCTAGTAGGTGACTGGACTAGTTGGGTAAAGCCATGAAGGTTTACATGATGGGTTGGCTGGTTGCTAGAACAGGATTGCCAGTCAGTGTTGAAGTCTCCTACAATTAAAGTTTCTTGGTGTAGGTGGTGGGTAGTCCAGCTGAGGAGGTTTTCAAGTGGAGGGATGTTTTGGCCAGGTGGGAAGTAGCAACCTATTATGTTTAGGGTTTTATTTTGAGGTTGGTGTATATTATTTCTTCCTTACCTATTTGGGGAGCTGCTAACTTTAAGATCTGGATGTCTAGATGCTGTTTAAATGTTATAGCTGTACCATGTCCTTTTTTGTTTAGTCGGGCTACTCTTAGTATATTGTAACCGGTAGGGAGGATTTGCTCATTAGTAATGTGTGGTTTTAACCAACTTTCTGTAAGGATCACTGCATCAGGGTAGTAGAAGTCTATGGTGAGATGGAGTTCATGCACCTTGTTGCATATTCTTCTAATATTTAGGCTTATCAGAAGGAGGTTGGTTGTTCTTCGATTGGCTGTGATTTGGGAGAAGATGTGGTTTGTAGTCTGATTATGAGGAAAGGGATTGAGCGGCCAGGATTGGGATGGATGTCTCCACTGAGTGCTAGGTTGAATATGAATGAGATTTAGTTTTATCAATTTCTGGATATGCTTGCTTATAAGGGAAGTTTTTTTGATTGTGTTCTGTGGGTAATAGGTATGGTGGTAGGGTTGTTATTTTAAGTTGTGGGGTTGTTTTTAGTTTAGGTATTGTGGTCTATAGTCTATATAGAGGGTGTATCGGGAAGGTTGTTGACCTGTTGGGAGAGTAGTAGAGTAGAGGTGGGATACGAGTGGTGGTACAGTGGTAGTGGTTGAGTGCGGGAATGGTGGAGGTTTGGTAAGATGTGATGTATGCAAGGAGTGTGCATGCAGTGAGTATAGGTATGGTGTGCTTGTACATATTAGCTGAGTAGGAGGGATAGTAGTGAGAAGCTGTAGGAGGTAGTATAGGTGTAGTGATGTTATTGGTTTGAAAGATGGGAGTGGTTACTGTTTGTAATAAAATACGTAGAAAAGAAGTCCACAGGCCACCAGGCTTAAAATAAATAATTTTAATGATGATGTTAGCGTTTTCAGGTAAAACCCTTCTTCAGGCTTAAAACAAATAATTTTAATGATGATGTTAGCGCTTTCAGGTAAAACCCTTCTTCAGACATGCATGTCTGAAGAAGGGTTTTACCTGAAAGCGCTAACATCATCATTAAAATTATTTGTTTTAAGCCTGGTGGCCTGTGGACTTATTTTCTACGTATTTTGTCACATTTGGGACCACAGACCTTAGGTACTCACCACTTTGTTTTTTTCCCGTGTACTGTTTGTAATAAAGGTAGGACAACTAGGGGAGGGTGGAAATTGGGGGCAGGGAGGGGAGTGAAGCGGGTAATAGATGAAGGAAGACTATCAGTAGGTTTGGAGACAATTTAAAGGGGAAAAAGCTAGTAAAATACAACCATAATACAAGGTAGGATAGACCCTTCCGTGGCATTTTTGTTTTGAGCCCTTATGGAGTACTGGGAGATGGGTAGGAGCACTACAGGGCTTAATAAAAATAAGTGTTCTGCAAAGGGTTTCAATAGTTGGGAGAGAAGGGGAAAATGTTGGGAGAGGGGAATTGTTCAGCTGGTCGTTTAAGGTACAGTGCTCAACAGGGTTTCCTAGGTACACTGCCTAAATAACAAGACAGTTTAATAGATTGTAACAGGTTTGAAATTTACAGAGACATCTAACATACTTATAGAGCAAGGCAGAGTGCTGTGAGTTGGATAGTCAAGTCAAAAATGCTTCATAATCTTTGGTTCTCATTGTTTAAATTGAAATTCCAGTTCTGCTAAACATTACATCATCTTTTACACCTTCCTGATGTTCCCAGACTAACAGAAACTGCATTTACATTCTTTTACACTTAGAGCAATAAAAGACATCCCATATGTAAATTCTGGTCATTAACTTTAGCTTTAAAACAATAGGCCGGAAGCCTTCATCTAGCCAGACTGGAGACTACTTGTAAAACATCAGACATTGATGAAATAATTTTAATTTCAAAGGACCAACAAGAAATGCTTGACTTAGCTTTCTTTACAGCAGATGGCAATGTTGCCACATTGTTTTAAGTTCAACATTCATAGTATTTACAAATGAAAGAATTATGTACCAAATCTATTTGACTAGGCTGGCAGCCTTCACCCATCTGACAGTCTTCACCCCCCCCCCCAGAGAACTCGAGCTACTTTTTCAAGTGACCCTTGAGAAACGCCGCTTGAGAGGGTTAGGTCTATCTGAGTATACCTACCCCATGCCCTGTCTTGAGAGCCCATCTGCACTGGCATTGCAACACCTACTGCAGTGCTGCACTGACATATATGCTTGCAACGCCAGGCTCCATCTTAGCATCTTGGCGTTTTGCTAAATGGCTCTGTTTAACCATGTTAGAGGGTTGTGATCTGTCATAAACAGTGAATTTTCTTCCATACAGATAAGGCTGAAGTTTCTGCAGTGCCCATACTATGGCTAGACATTCCTTCTCTACAGCTGCATAGCATTCCTCCCTGGGTTGGAGCCTACAACTGAGATAAACCACTGGGTGTTCTTCTCCCTCTGAAGAAATCTGGCTAAGTACAGCCCCCACCCCATGGTTTGAAGCATCCACCTGCACAACATATTATTTGCTGTCATCTGGACTGGCTAACACAGGGGGTCCTCCCAAAGCTTCTTTAAGCTTCTGGAATACCTGCTTACATGTTGGGTTCCACACTACCTTATCTGGCCTATTCTTCCTTGTCAGGGGAGCAGCTATGGTACTATAACTGGGGACGAACTTTCTGTAGTACCCTGCTGTCCCTAAAAATGCCCTCACCTGCTTTTTGGTAACAGATGCAGGCCATGCCTCGATGGCTTCCACTTTGGTAGGTTTTGACCTTATCTTACCACTTCCCACTATATGTCCAAGGTAGGAAACCTCTGCCATTCCCACCTGACATTTGCTCGGCTTAATGGTCAACCCTGCCCTTTGTAGTCTGCCCAGCACCTCCCTGACATGCGGAAGGTGCACTGGCTAGGAATGGCTGTAGATGGCAATATCATCTAGGTAAGCAAGGGCAAACCCTCCTGCTAGGATATTATCTACCAGCCTCTGGAAAGTCGCTGGGGCATTCTTCATCCCAAAAGGCATCTTTGTGAACTCGTAGAAGCCGAAAGGGGTCACAAAGGCTGACTTCTGTCTAGCACTGGGAGTCGAGGGCACCTGCCAGTAACCCTTGGTAAGAGCAATGGTTGTAAGATACTTAGCCCCACCCAGCTGCTCTAGGGCCTCATCTGTCCTAGGCATGGGGTAAGCATCCAACTCTGTGTGACTAATTTCCTGTAGTCCACACAGAACCTGGTGCTGCCATCCTTCTTTGGCACCGGCACCAGCACCACTGGGGAGGCCCAGGGACTGTTGGACTCTTGAATCACCCCTAGTTCCAACATCTCCTGTACCTCCTCCCTCAGGGTCTGTCTGACTCTCTCAGGCACCCTATAAGGGGGCCTGCCTAATAGATCTTTGGGGTCCTGTATCCACCTGGTGCTGCACCAGGTGGGTGCACCCTGTTTTCCCAGTGAACGTGTCCCCAAATTCCTGCAACACTGCTCAGATTTCTCAAACCTGGGTAGGAGATAATTGCTGGAGCATTGCTACCCCTTCCACTGAGGTGTCACCCCAAGCCTCACTGAGGAGATCAGTCTCCAGATCTCCCTCAGACTCCTCCTGCAATCCACTGCAAATGCTCAGCACAAGGGCCTTCCTATCATGGTAAGGTTTGATCATGTTAACATGGTGCAGTTTGTGTCCCTGCCAGTCTGCCTAGCAGTTCCACCCTGTAGTTAACATCACTTACCTTTCTTACCGCCTTGTAGGGACCCTCCCAAGCTGCTTGCAGCTTGTTTTGTCTGACAGGAATGAGAACCATTACCTGCTGCCCCACATCATACTCTCTAGTTCGAGCATTCCTGGCATACCACACCTTTTTCTGTTGTTGGGCTTCTGCCAGGTTCTCCTGGGCCAAGCTAATGAGTTCCCTGAGCCTTGTCCTGAGGTTTAGAACGTATGCCACAACAGACTCCTTGTGAGACTCGCACTCACTTCCCACTCATCTCGAATTAAATCTAGAGGTCCCCTCACCCTATGCCCATACAGCAACTCAGAGTGAAAAACCTGTGGATTCCTGGGGAACCTCTCTGTAAGCAAACAACAGATGGGGCAAATATTTGTCCCACTCCCTCTTAAATTGATCTGCAAATGCCTGTAGCATGGGCTTGATTGTAGAGTTTAACCTCTCAACAAGACCATTAGTCTGGGGATGATAGGGGGTGGTCTTCATGTGCTTCACCCCACAGGACTTCTACAGACAAGCCAGCAGGTCTGACAAGAAATTGGCACTTCTGTCAGTCAGTATTTCTTTTGTGAAACCTACCCTGCTGAAACTCTCTAACAAAGCATTTGCCGCTTTCTCTGCCTCAATGGAGGACAAAGCCACTGCCTCAGGGTATCGTGTAGCATAATCCACTACCACTAGAATATACTTTTTCCCTGTGGAACTTGGGGTACTCAGAGGACCCACAATATCCATAGCTACCCTCTGAAATGGCTCCTCAATCACAGGCAAAGGCATCAAAGGAGCTCTCACCTTGTCTCCTGCCTTGCCTACCTGCTCACAGGTCCTGCAGTACCATGTTACATTCTGGAAATTCCAGACCAATAGAAGTTCAGCTTAATACGCCTCTTTGTACGTTTTATGCACATATGACTTGCAAAGGGAATATCATGGGCTATGGCTAGAAGCGCCAGATGGTAGACTGTAGGCACTACCAACTGCTGTGCTCTCTCACCTTCTAGAACTCCCTCAGGTGTCCACTCTTTGTATAGTAACCCTTTGTCCCAGTATTCAGACTCCCCCTTTCCTTGAGAATCAGGTGCCTCCCTAGCTACCTGCCTCAGGCCTTGCAATGTAGGGTCTGAGAGCTGAGCCTTTCTCAACTCTCTCCTTGTAACCCTTCCCAGCTCCCCTTCCACAGGAAATCTGGCATCCTCTGACAGTGGTATCTCACTGTCAGCCTGGGTACTACTACTCGCCTCTACCTTTGCAGTCACTCTATCCAAGGGATTATCACTACCCACAAGCAGCTGTGGCTCACATTCAGTCTCACTGCTACAGAGTTGCTCCCTCCCTGAAGTAACCACCTCACCAGTCTTGGCTGCAAGTATGCAGTCTGTCTGGGTCTCCCCCAGGCTACTAGACCCACATACTTGTCTCTTAGCCTGACCGCATGTAACTGCATAAGTATATGGTACTGCCTCATCCAAATCCTTCCCTCTCAGGACATCTGCAGGATGGTAGTTCAGTACCCCTGTTGTCTCAAGACAACCTACTATACGCATTTTGTCTTTCCCACTTACTGGCTCCCTCACCTTTTGTTCCCCACCTTGCCTCCGTGGACACCTGTATGCCACATGGACCCACTGGTTGCATTCAAAACATTTAACCCTAGCTCCTGGACTAGTTGCTTCCCCTGCTACCGGCAGATTCTGTTGGGGCAATCTGTGCTGCCCACCATGGGTTCCTTTCAACCCATAAGCAGTATTGGGGGTCCCCTTCCTGTGCAGGGCTGCCCTGCTTGCCAGGTATAGGTCTCCCTCCTTCCCCAACTCATCTGAAGTAGCACATTGTCTATCAGCTAACCAGATCCTCATGTCCTCAGGCAAAGTGCTAAGGGCTTGTTACCTCACCAAAAGGTCACCAGCCCTTCAAAAGTGATGACCTGACATCCACTCACCCACCTATGGAAATAAGTGTTCAATTCTGCAACATATTCACACACACTTTCATCTGCCTTGCGTCTATGCTCACGAAACTTTTTCCTGTACATTTCAGGTGTTAGCTTAAACAGTTCTAAAAGACATTTCTTTATGGCAGTATAATCAAAACATGCAACGTCAGAGATTTTAGCTAATGCAGTTACAGATTTACCATGGAGTAAGAGGGTCAGGAACCGTACCCAGAGCCCTTGGTCAACTTCATACTGTTTACATACTTTCTCAAACATATGAATGAAACTATCAAAATTATCCCCCTCTCTAAATCGTGGAAGAAATTTACTGACCTGTTGTGCTTCTGGGGTCCAGTTACTCCCTTCCCCATTACCTCCATGACTCTGGCGAAGAGTCAGCATCTCCTTCTCATGCTGCCCCTCTTGTTCTTCAGCCTCCAGACGTACCAGTTTCTCATTCTCCTCAGCCTGTAGACTCCTCAATCTCCCAGCTGCTTCTAATTCCACATACCTGGCCTCCAACTCAAGTCTCTTTAGCTCCAGCTGGATTTTTAAGTCCACTGCAGAAAGGTTGAGCTGCACATTCTCCGAGGGAATTATATCTCCACTGCCAGTCTAATTGTCCTCCTGGTTGCTGGTTTCTGATGCAGCTGTAACCATGGCTGCAATCAGGTCTGCCTTAGTCAGGTTTCCATGCACCAGTCTCCAAGCCTGGCACACCTCTTCCAGCTGGCTCCTTGTCAGCTTTCCATACTCCTCTGCTGACAGGCTGCCTGCTCACCCTAAATAACTAGTTAACAAAAGAAATAAAACAATAGTGATCTGAACTTTGAGTATTCACTGCATGGCTGTTTTATTGTGCAAATCACCTTCAAAGCTCACTGTACACAATATACAGGATTCACTCTACCCACACCGTTACAAGCCAATTAGTATTTGCCAACTAATTAATTTGTGATGTGGATATCCCACCACTGCCAAACAATTAATATGTGATGGATATCCCAACCACTGCCACCAATTAATATGTGAGGATATCCCAGCACTGCCACCAATTAATATGTGACGCCCGTGCCCTGGCCCAGCAATCAAGGAGCCTCAATCCTCACCACTAACACCAGAGAGGGCATCTCATATATGAGGAAAGGATAAGATGAGTAAAGTGTAGTTTCCCTTAAGAGCACACAGAGATCACAGTCATTCCAGTGCTGGTCGCTCCCTTCCTCCCCAGGTCCCCAATAAGACTCCCCACTGGCACAACTATAGGGTCCAGATCTCAGCCTAGCTGGGCAAGCTAAATTCTCCAGCACCCTCTCTGCCCAACCAGTGCTTCGTATCCCTGCCCAAGTAGCTGACACACACACACTTTGAGATAGAGTTTATACAACCACGCAGACACTTCTGGGGAAGGCTGGCACAGGTTCTCCAGCTGTGCCCCCTTTTACCCAAACTATATGATAGTAATTACTGCCACCACCCAGCTAATAGTCATCAACTACTCAAAGGCCCTTAAATAGGTTGTCCAATTATTACTGCACAATATTATTATCCAATTGGTAGTATAGCACAGGGCTAAAGCTGTAGAAGTGGCTTTGTATAATTTTACCAGAGGCATACATAGGTTCATAGGTTGGTACTAGGCTATCGGCCCTACAGCCTATACAAGCCTAGCCATAACAATTAATTGGATATTTCTTCCCACAATATTTACCTCACTGGACCCCTGTCTAGCAGGGCAACCGATGTGATCTCCGGGATACATTTCCTATCTCCCATCCAATTGTCAAGGTCTTTTTGAAGAGGGCCAAGGAGGCACTCTGCTTGACATGTATGGGCAGTTTATTCCAGAGTATGGGGAGTCTCTGGGTCAGGAACCTATCCCTCCAGCATGTTTTGTTCATTGTGATGACAAGGTTTAGATCCCTGGCACATGTGACTCTAAGGGATTGGGGTTTCTTTAAGTGGAGCATGTCCAACAGCTCAGGGTTTGACATGGCCTTGTATGTTAAGCAGAGATCACCTCTGAGTAGACGATATGCCACAGAGTATAGCTGGAGTTTTTTTTAGACAGTCAGTATAGGGCATCTGCTTTAGGCCTGTGATTCTTTTAGTGAAGTATTTCCAGCTGTTGCAGATGTCTTGTGAGGTACATATCAAACGGGGCGTTGTACTCTATAATGGGTCTAATGAGGGATGAGTACAGTGGGACAATGACCTCCTTTTTTCCTGGATGAAAAGCCCTTAGTGATGAGGTGTGCCACATAGAAGGATTTCCTGACTGTTGTAGCAATGTGGTTATCAAAGGTGAGACCACTGTCCTCCACCTGTGTCTCGAAGTCTCTCATCACACTTTCGGTGTTTAATGTACTGCCACCTATGTGGTAATTCATGGGTACATGTTTTTTCCCCAACGGGGATAACTATACATTTCTTGGCATTAAGCTCGAGTCCATGGCTCTGGCACCAAGCATCTGTTTCTGTAAGGCCCTTTTGTAGAATATCCACATCATTTGGGGATTCAATAATGGCTCCCAGTTTGCAGTCATCTGCGTACTTTGTTAGCCAGAGTCCTTTAGTGTTGGCCTGTATTTCAGAGAAGTAGATGCCAAACAAGAGTGGTCCCAGGACTGAATTCTGAGGTACTCCACTTGTCACTTGTCTGGAGCTGGATTTGGAATTTGCTACTTTTACAGTCTGGGTTCTGTCAGTAAACCAGTTGGCAACCCATGGAGTGACGTAGGGATTTATGCCCAGCTTAGTAAGTTTATCTATGATTCTAGAGTGGGGGATGGTGTCAAAGGCCTTGGCAAGGTCCAGATAGGCTGTGTGGACTGCCTTACCCTCGTCCACAGCTCTGGAGACTGATTCAAAGAAGTCAATCAGGTTCAGGAGACAAGATCGGCCCTTCACGAACCCAAACTGGTTGGGGTCCAGTATTTGAAGTTTGCCAATGTCTATGTTTATAAGTTTCATGATACTGCGTTCCATGCCCTTGCAGATCAGGCTTGTCAGACTGATGGGCCAGTAGTTCTCTGGATCCAAGGTGGATGTGGAGTGGGATAACTGTAGCTGTGCGCCACTCAGTGGGCAAGAAGCCTGAGGTGAGGCTATGATTAAACATGATACTTTGGTGAGATGCCAGTTAATTTTGTAGTTAATTTAGTACATAGCCCAGGATGTCATCTGGTCCCCTGGATGCTTTATTCTTAGCTTTGGAGAGTGTGGTTTCTACCTGTGTGGCCGTGATTACCGGAATTTGGCAATCTCTTGGTATTGAGATGGGCCCTTTTAGGGGGTGAGAGGCGGGTGAAGTTGGCACTAAATCGATCTGCCAAGATATTGACAATATCCTTGGGATCAGTATATTTAATGCCATTCTGTTGTAGCTTAGAGCAGATCTGAGCATTGCCATTTAGATTCTTGACGTAACTATAGAATACCTTGTGATTGTCTTTGGAATCTTTGGCAATTTTATTTTCGTAACTAGCTTTGGAGGATTTTATGAGGGATCTCAGCTTCTTACTGAGGCTGGTAAAGGAGTTTTTTTGCATCCTGGGATCATCTGCACTCTAGGAACCATGATGCATTTGCCCAGAAGAGTCAATGTTAACCACATTTAAAAGAAAAGAAAAAACAGTTGCAGTCTTACAACATCTTAAACTTTCAAAAATGCTATCACTGCTTGAATGAAAGGAGCACCAAGAAATAGACAATAATACATTTATTAAGTGGTCTGTTTAATTTCGACCTATAAAGGTGAAAATGTCTATCATGTAAATCATCATTCCCTTAAGAAGAAGCCAGTGTAGTTTGACGCATGAAAGATACTGCTTAGTCGGGGCCTTGTCTGGAGTTCTGCACAAGCTGCTATCTGACAAACAAAAATGCAGTCTTTGAGATATGGAGACCAGCAGATTCATGTTTGTGTTTGAAGCAAGTAGGTGTTGCTTGTCTGTTAAATTTCAAAGAAATGTATTCATTATGCCCAAATTTAAAAATAAGCCTTTAACAAAGCTATTGAGGCTGTTTATTTGACTTTATTCACTTCTTTATTGAGAAGACTATATGGAATGTTGCAAAGTATTTCAGGTCAACTCCTGATGAAGAACCAGTATTTGACATGATGAGTAGGGAAGGTATAGCATAAAAGTGCTTAATAGTTTATTAGAGTTTGTAATTTGTATATATGTGTTTGTGTGTGTTTATGTGGTAGATAGTCTAAGAGCAGAATTATATTTAAACTGACTCTCAGCTCTGTACTGTACTGTATTTGCACAAGGAAACAGAAGCTTAATCTGCAATTTGTTGTCCTGCATCTATATTCCCTTGCATAATAGATTCTGTTTGGCTTATGAAGGATCACCTTGAACTGAATCTGTAGCAGAGTACTGAGAGCAAACGTTTTGAATGTCATTTGGCTGAATACATTTCACTCAACTTATTTTTTTTACTTAAGGTTGTACACTTTAACAATTATGATCACCAGTGACTGCATAGCAACTGTGCACCTGAATCTATATTGATAGGAGAAACCAGCTTTTATCAGTCATTTCAACAGTCATGACTTGTTTGACTCAAAATATGTTAATAATTTACTCTAGTGGAATTTCCCAGCAGGGAATTTAATATGTTGGTTGGTGGCATACTATTTCATTAGTGGTCATTACAGTGATGGTGTTAGAATAATTAGGAATAGTACTAGGCAAGTAATTAAGGGGATCATAAGTTGCATAGCCATATAGACTTTAAGCAGACACACGTAAAAGTTCTTGCCACCCTCTTTGAGCACATAGTGCTCACCTCCGAAATCGAACCTGACTGACTGATAGTGAAATTAACCAAAAGTTATAAATTTTGTCTGTTCAAAAATATGCACACATTTTAAATCATCTCAAACTTTATTTCTTTAACAGGCTTGCAAGATTGCCTCTTTCACCCAGTCATAAAGTTTGTTGGTTCCCCATCTTTCTGCATAACATTATTTTTGTTCTGCTAGGTGTTTTTGCAGCCTGCAAAAAGTATTTTCAGTGCAGACAGTATATAAGACTGCTGCTAGAGAAGCTGCTAAAACCATCTGTACCACTGAACTTGCAGCCAGTGCTACTACTAAAGAAAAAGGACTCTTCATATGCTAATTTACTTCAGGCTTGTTAAAGTTATTTTACTTTAATACATATGACTTTCTTAACCAGAAGCAATTTTTTAAACTGTCTCTGCTCCACTGTCCTATTGATTTACTCACATTATTTTAGTGAAACCAGTTACACTGCTTTTAAAACTTCCCTTATCTCCATTGTCACTGCTTGTTTTTCTTGGGCTAATACACCCATCTGTGAGGGGTTCTAACCTGCTCTGTTCACCCTGTCTATGCTTGGTCTCACTATGATCCCCTACCCACCCCCCTTATCTAAATTTATACTGAACATATCCCCACCCCTTCCTCATTCCTCTCTGCTCTTCATCCTGTGTAGCTTACCAGTCTCTTCTTCTACATCGTTATCCAATAGCATTCACACAAACCCTTTGCAGTCTTATGTCATCTTCCATCCACACATGTTTCTTCTCTATTTCCTCACTTAATTTACTCTTCTGTATTGCTTCAACTTTATAATCTATACTTTTATTCTCATTTTCCCCTTGTACAATATTCAGTTCCGCCTCCTCATCCTTCCTTTATAATATTGGCATAAAACATAATGCCCACAAACATTTTATTGTACACATCACCAACTTAATTATTCTCCTAATACTTCCTTTAATTCACTATTTCACCCTACCATGCTAATTTATATTCTACATTTTTCTGACTATACTCTATTCAGATCTTAACCTTTATCCATCTTCATAATAAGGGACAACGCTGCTTGGAATCCCCAGCAATCCATTTCTGCTCTCATGTATTTTTCCTGTCATCTTCTTGCCTTCTCCTTTAGCGTCTTTTCCTTTTCATTCAATAATAATCTCCCCTTAACTTCTTAGTCTTCTCTATTTATCATGTTATCCTTTAGCATCTTCACGTCTCTGCTGTTCATTTTATGTCACATTTCTACCTACCATGGTACTATCTCACTTTATTCACACTGAGTACCAGCCACCCTGCCGATACTCAGGCTAAATCCTCCTTCATATCTATTTCCTCAAATGTATTTAATGTCCAACCTATTCACCTTTTCAAATACCAAACATCCAAGCATTCAGTTCACTTTGACATAACCTGAAATAAATTCATATACTTTGATTAGTTCGTTTTATTTATAATCTTCATCTTCGCTTCACTGAAATCACTGTTTGTGGTAACATCCATCACAACCCTGGCCCCTCAGGTTCATCCATTCCACCATCCTACTGCCCCTAACTCCTATGCAGCACCCACAAAACTTTTCCTTACATCCATTTACGTTTGTCGTATTCTAAACAAAGTTACAGACCTACAACATAATTTCTTCAATACTTACCAGATATTACTGTCATTACCAAAACATGACTAAAATTGCATGGAAAGATTCTGGAATTCTGCCCCTGGCAACAATATAATTCAATGTGACAGACTACACAAAAAAGGAGGAGGTGTTATAATTGTGTGTAATAGCTGTCTAAGTTTCTTGTCCCTTAAAACTAACATACCAACCTTCCAAAATACAGAACAACTTATCTGTTTTCTTAATGTAAATAAACATAAGAAGCTTTGTATAGTTGCCCTGTACATACCATCAGGTAATAATATTAGCTTATTAGAAGAAATTCTTTGCTGGATAACTACAAATATTACTACTGAAACCATTGTCTTAGATGACGTTAACATTGACTGGTTATCTATGACATCTAACACTCCAAATACTAGTCTTAACTTGTATGGATTCAAACATCTCCTTCCCTTCTCGACTCAACAAGGCAAATCATAAAAATTGTATCTTTGACTGGTTAGTCATCTCCGACCCCCAGCAAGTATGCTATCTCAGGGGTACTGCCTGATTCCCTTAGTGACCATCACCCTATAATTCACCACTAGAGGAAACAATCTAAAATCTTTCTAACTTTTATTCTGATGCATTCAGATATCTACTAAAAGCTGTCAGCTGGTCTCCACTCAAAACCCTGCCCATAAACAAAGCTGTCAACAAATTCAACAATATATTAATGAATACTTTAAATACCTTTGCCCTACTAGAAATAAGAGTAAAACATAATTAACCCTCCTCCCCCGGCTATCTCATTCTACAAGAATTTTCATTCAAAACCATGACAAAGTGTGGAAACAATGGCACAAAGATAAAATCCCCAAACCTTACATCTATACCAGGAGTTGCACAACCTCACCAAAGAGCAAATTCGCCTAGACAAAAAAGTTATTACTCTGACCCACACAATATTCAAAAAAAAATCTGAAGAAGTTCTGAGGCTCAGTTAAGAAAACTTTTCAATCTTGCTGTCCTTCCTCACCAAACCCCTATGCAGACTTGCATCTTCTCTTACCACTATCTTTCCCCAGCCATTTAATATACCTCAGAACTCTACTAGTCCTGACTTAAAACATGTTCTTCTGCTAATGATCTTCCTACTGAGTACCTTAAGCTCGTTGTAGACTCTATAACACACCCAGTCTCAGCTGTCATTAACAGATCTTTTCAAGACTCCCATGTCCCTGCCCTGTGGAAAAAAAAAAAAATTTTTTCCTGTATATAAAGGAGGTAACTTCTCTGAAATCTCTAACTTTAGGCCAATTGCCAACTCTTCCCCCCACCCCAAGATCCTGGAAAACTATAATTCATAAGCATTTCCTTCAGTACCTCTTGCAAAATGATCTCCTAACCTCAACACAGCATGATTTCCAGTCAGCCCATAGCACCACTACAGCAGTCCTCAACGTTTCAAACACCATTAATAAGGTGCTAGACCAAGGAAATTTAGCTCTTCTGTTTTTCTAGATCTCTCAGAAGCCTTTGACGCAGTGTCGTATGAGAAATTTCTGACTCAAATGTCCTTTCTGGAACTTTCCAAACCAGCTCATCTATGGTTCTATTAGCTACCTCTCTGAAAGATATCAGTCTGTCACATGGCTGTCTTCTTTCTCTCCTTTTCTCCTAGTTAAAACAGGTGTTCCTCAAGGCTCTTTTCTCAGTCCACTGCTCTTTAATATTTTCAAAAATAACACATATACCTGCTCTCAGCAAGCTCTCCTTATTCATTATACAGATGACTCAACTCTCATTTGATCATCTCACAGCCCAGTACAACTACAATCCATGACACAAAATGCCTTCAACGTATTCAAACTGTGACTTCATCAAAACCAACTTTTACTTAATCCAAAAAGACTGCACTACTAATGTTTTATGCAAAGTCCCATGCTAATGCTAAAAGTAATGTCCATATTACCTCTTTAAACACTACAGCTATTGAAATAGTTATCCATACCAAATTGCTTCGAGTCACCATAGATGGCGACTTAGTTTGATCCTCACATACAAAACTGTTTAAAAAACTCATCAAAAGCTAGTTATACTACATAAAGCAAACATATTCCTTACTACTTCTAGTAGACTTACCCTATCCAACACTTACCTTTTGCCTTCTGTGGCTCATCTATTTTGACAAACATCCAGATCTCCCTTAAATCCCAACTGGACCAATGCAATAATAAGAAAGCTAAATTTGCAGCTAATCCACCACATAAAATTCATCATTGCTCTGCATTATATGCTCTCATCTGGTTAGGACTCGCACATCAACTAACCCAAATGCAACTTCTTCTAATCCATAAAATACTATATCACCCTCCACCTGCCCTTCTGTCTCCTCAGCTCAGTACTTTATCACTATCTCCCAAATTGCCCTGTGTGCTCTCAAGGCAAAAACCTGCTTGAAATCTGTAAACAAAAAAGTACAGGGCAAAATTTATATTCACACTGCATATTCAAACTATGGAACTCTATCCCAAATTCACTCAGAACTATATCTAGTCTCCATGTATTTAATCCTTTCTTAAAGGAAAACACCACCCTAGAACTAAAAAAAAAATGTTTTTTCAGTCTGTCTTTGTTTCCAGACCCATTTTAACACAGCAAAATCACACAAGTGCTTTATTTGTAATTTTAACATGTTTACCACAACATGGCTACTGATGGGGCTTGATATATCAACATGATGATCTTGTCCTTTAAATCTTTCTCTTTCCCATAAAGCATTTCAAGTCTTTTTTTTCTATGACTCATGCCAGACATAAGGAAGTAACTGAATTCCTATGCCATTTACATATAATGTGAATTGTGTGACTCACTGTCAGTTTGTATTCCTTCTGTAAGAGGACTGCTTCTTTTCTGTTGCTAATCACTGTCATTTATGTTTTGCTCAGGGCTTGCTTTACACTATACTTTGAATTTATCCAGTTGCAGGCAGAAAATTACCTAAACTGGAGGCCTTTCTTCTTGGTGTTCTTTTGTAGTCCAACATGAATTGACAGTCCCCTCCCCCAACACTACTGCAGAGGTGTTAAAACTGTCACTGCAATTGGCAACTCAGAATTGCAAGGAAGGGACTGCCAATCTAAATTTCTTCCCCTCTGCCTCCAGAAAGAATTATTTATTTAATTACTTTGTCAGCAGCACAAATATTTATTTATTTAAACAGCTTCAGTTCAAATTTTGGAAGCAAGTTTCAGAAAATTCTTGATTATTTCATTGTGTTTTATTAATAGTGACTTTTGATTTACCCATAACTACAATTATTACATTATTATGTTAACTTAATTTTGCTTTCCCACTTCTTTCTGGGGAACAGCTGTCTTGTGACATGCAGTTTCTGTAATTTACAGACATTCTTCTCCGCTCCACATATTTTAAATTACAGCAAAACAGTAATTTGCAAACCTGACTCCATGATACTGGCACAGTAAAAGAATGTACTGAAAACTCACTGTATTCTACAGTCCATGTAGTGAAACATTTTTTTTTGGGGGGGGGGGGGGGGGGCAACTGTATATTTTGGGAAATTGTCACCTGCATTATGCATATAACTAATGCATTTTTTTAACTTACTATGATCTTCTCAAATTAAACAGTAAACTATTTAGCAATTCTTTATTCATTGAACTGAATTAGTAATTTTTCTTTGAGCCACTCCTGTCTTTGTGCATATGTTCATAGGTGTGTACTGGGTTAATGGCCCTGGAGCCTTTACAAGCCTAGTCCATAGGATTACCCTCGTATCGTGCCACCTGACATTAGTTTCCAGTGCCTCTGTCGAGTAGAGCCAATGGAGTGATCCCTGGGGTGAATTTTCTATTTCCCATCCACCCATCAAGATTTCTCTTGGAGGGCCAGTGAGGTGCTCTGTTTGACATAGCATGGGCAGTCTCTGGGTAATGAACCTGTCCCTCCAGCATGTTCTGTTGATTGTGGTAATAAGGTTGAGGTCTCTGGAGTGTGTGGTGCGGAGGGATTGGGATTTCTTTAGCTGTAGCATTTGTAACAGAGTTGGGTCAGACTGGCTTTGTAAGTCAAGCAGAGATCGCCTCTAAGTAGGCGATATGAGACAGAGAATAGTTGGAGTTTTTTGAGTATGTCCATATAGGACAAATGTTTAAGGCCTAGGATAAGCTTTGTGAGGTACTTTTGCTGCCTCTCCAGTTGTTGCAGGTGTATAGTGAGGTACATGTCAAATGGGGCATTGTACTCGATAAATGGCCTAATGAGGGAAGAGTAGAGGGAGACAATGACCTCTTTCTTCCTGGATGCAAAACCCTTAGTAATCGGATGTGCCACATAGGACTTTGACCACAGTGGCAATATGGTGGTCAAAAGAGAGGTTCCTGTCAGCCTGTGTTCCCAGATCTCTTATAACATCTTCTGTGTTCATTGGACTACCATCAATGTGGTAATTCATGGGAACCGGGTTTTTCCCAAAGGGGATGACACATTTTATGGCATTGAGCTTAAGGCCATGGTTCTGACACCAGTCATTGGTCTCAGTCATGCCTTTCTGTAGGATTTCAACATCACTTGGCAAGTTAATAGCTCCCAACATGCAATCATTTATGAACTTTGTCAGCCAGAGTCCCTTCGTGTTGGCCTGGACTTCAGAGAAGTAGATACCAAACAGGAGAGAACCCAGGCCCGAACCCTGTGGGACTCTACTCATCACTGGTCGGCAGTCTGACTTGGAGTCAACTGCTTTCACACTGTGGGTTCTATATGTGTGCCAGTTTGCACCCCACCTAGTGATATAGGGGTTGATGCCTAGCTTAGTGAGTTTTTCTATGATTCCTGAGTGGGGAATGATATCAAAGGCCTTGGCCAGATCAAGGTAGGCTGTATGAACCACCTTGTCTTCATCCAAATCTCTGGTGACTGACTCAAAGAAGTCGACCAGGTTGAGCAGGCATGATCTACCTTTCACAAAACCAAACTGTGTGGGATCCAGAGTTTGGAGATTCCCTGTGTCCTTCTTTATTAGGTACATGATGATGTGTTCCATAGCTTTGCATATCAGTCTTGTCCGGCTAATGGGGTGATAGTTCCTGTAGTCATTCCTCCTTTGTGGAGAGAGATGACTGTAGCAGTGCACCATTTGGTAGGGACAAAGCCTGAGGTGAGGGTGTGATTGAACAGGACACACAGGTGTGGTGCCAGTTCACTCTGTAGTTCATGTAGAACACAGCCAGGGATATTGTCAGGTCCCATAGAAGCTGTATTCTTGGCCTTGGACAGTGCTGTTTTAACCTGTGTAGCAGTAATAATGGGTGCCTGGCAATCTACTGGTATTGTGAATGGTCCTTTGGGGGGGGGGGGGTAAAGTTGACACTGAATCTGTCGGCCAGTAGATTGGCAATATCTGTTGGCTCGGTATAGGAGGTACCATTGTGCAGTAGCTCACAGCAAATCTAGGTATTGTCATGGAGATTCTTTACATAACTGTAGAAAGTTTTGTGGTTGTCTTTACTATCTGCTGCAATTCTGTTTTCATAGCTAACTTTAAAGGATTTCATGAGGGATCTCAACTTTTTGTTGAGGCTGATAAGGAAGTTTTTCCAGTCTTGGGACTTCATCCTATTCCTCATCAGTTTCTTCCTTCTGTTGTAGAGTTTGTTTATGGCAGGGGACCACTAGATTGGCTTCCTTTTTTGGAGGAGAGCATCTTGGTTCTATTGGGTATGACGAGAACCATGCATTTGTGTATGTGTTCGTACAGTGCATTGGTGTATGATTCGGCAGTCATGCAACTATTTTCCATTTGCATGGGTGCCATGAAGTTAGCCACCTCTGTTTTTAGGAGCCCAAAGTTAGCTTTGGAGAAGTTTTTTATGGTGGTTACCTTTGTGTGTGTTTGGGGGGGGGGGGGGATGGGAGGGATGTGGATTTCCAGGGTGATTAATTTGTGGTCTGATCTAACCAGGGAGGAGTTGACTATTGGTGTAGAGCAATGGTCGCCCATGTTAGTAATGACCGGGTCAAGGATGTTGCTACCTCTAGTGGGGTAAGAACAAGCTGGTCCAGGGCATTGGAATTAATGAAATCCAGGAAATGTTGGGCAAGTGTATTGATACAGGAGTAGTTTTCCCAGTTAATGGAGGAGTAGTTGAAGTCACCCAGTATGAGAGTATTAGGGTGGACCCTAATATTCTCCAGGGTGCTTAAGAGCGTGGAGTGTGAGTCTTGGGACATGGTTGGGGACCTATAACAGGCTACGACCTGAATCACTGTCTTACCCAATGTTCAAGTAAAATATGGGCAAACCACCACAGTAAAGCAAGTAGTAAAAACGAACAATAAAACTAAAGTGAAACAAACAATTCCTCAGGTACCAGATAAGGGCTTTCTGCTTCAAGCCTTCTTCAGATCCTAAGGATACAGGTCCTGAGATCACTTATTTAAAGCACCTTGGTCCAATCAAATCAAAAACTTCACCCGAGATATAAAGTTCACATAACATTAAATAAAATCCAATTAAAAACAATGCTCTTATCCACTTCCTTTTTCATCCAATCCAAAACACAAGCTGTGACGAGCCTCTGCTTTCAGCCAGTCTAATTTAGTTCTTAGTTCTTCCTGCTTAAAATTTCCTCGAATCAAACAACAAAATAAACACTCCAATAGAACTCAGCACAGCAGTTTTGCGCTTTTTCCATAACCTATCAAAGGTTTACAAACGTTCCAGTCCGGTACCATTCTGACTAGTAAGTTCCACTTGTTTTCTTGCTCGCTGTCTTTCTACACTGCTTCCGCTCCTCCTCTCTTCCTCCCTTCTGCTTATCTTCTTACCCCTGTACACCCCAGTATTCCTCTGAACGCTGTTGATTATTATCTCCTTTCTGGTCCTTACATTACCTTCTTTCCCCTTCTGAGCTTTTCTGTTACCTTTTTCTCTCAAACTCATTATATTCTGTTCACATTATACTATTTTGTAGTGTGGCTCTATAACGGTGTTCTCTGTGTCCTATCCCTCTGCTGACTTATTAACCCTTTACTAAACCTGTTTGTCTGTGTTTGTATTACAGCCTACTAAACTCTTTCTTACTCGGGTGCTCCCCCCAACCTCGTGGAAACCACATTGCAATTACAGGGATTACTGTCCCTTAAGGAAGATTTGCCTGGACGGACACTACACCTAGAATCTTGTTTACCACAGATACCTTTAGTGTGTAGGTGCTTTTTACTTGTTGTGTACCTCTGAACAGACTAGTTAATGTTTAACTGTATGCTAGACTTTTCCCGCGGTGTGCACACCAGCTGGCCATTACCGCCATACTTTTTAAACCCCGCTCTCATTCATTTACTTAATAAAGTAACTGCATTTCCTTGAAAATGCCACTAGGTGGCAGTATAAGCCCTTACTATCCCACCAATTCCCCATATTTTGCCCAAGCTCTTGATCTCTGTGATATTTGTCCTTACTTTTTGCCTTATAATAAAGTCACTAATAATAAAGAGTTATCCCTCTTAATAGCTCCTGGCTTCTGCCAAACTCCTAGCAGACACTTACCTGTGGATCCCAGTAGCTCAGTGTGAAAGTGAACTACTGTGTCACTGATTGGTTGGGCTCACTCTGCTCCCCTACCCTGCCCCCATATCTCACCCACCCCCACTACTCCTACATTTATTCTAACCTACTTTCTCCTCCCCTTCCCCTCTAGGCCAGTCCTATCACAACCCATTCTCCTCACATCCTCCACTAATTAACTACCCCCTCCCCATCCTAAACCTTAACTTCCTGTACTCACAGCTATACCACTCCCTCTTTCACTCTCACACATCCCCTAACATCCTGCTATTTCCTTTATACTTAACTTACACCAATTAACTATGCCTTCCCCACTTTCAGAGACCTGCTTCTAATTCCTCTATTCCATGCTACCTCTTATTCCTCTGGCAAACTCCCCTCCTCTTTCCTATCCCCCCACCTCCACTCCTCACTCCCATCCTCACCCTATCAGATCTCACTTTCACACTATATCCTCCTCTCTAGTTCAGCCAAACCCACTCCACTACTTCAAACCAAAACTTATACCCTCCTCAATTAAATATCTCATACCCAAAGCAATATTGTACTTCCCACCAACTGCAAGGAACAAATCTAAGGTCCTGCTCCTTTCCACCTTTGACTGCCTTTGCCTAGCAGGAGACATTCACTCCAACCCCGGACCAAAGACTAGCACCAATCCCACTCCCCCTATCACAACCAGTATTACCAACCATAAATATCTCAAGCTAATTACCATCAACACCGAGAGTTTAAAAAACAAAACAGCCCTCTTCCATGTTTGGCTCTACCATACCCTACCAGACATAGTAGCTGTCTGAGACATGGCTAAAGCTCCACATTACTGACTCTGAAATCCTATCCCCTGGCTTTCAAGCACTCAGATATGACCACCATAACAAAAAAGGAGGAGGAGTAGCCTTAATTTACTCTAGCCATCTCTCCATCACTCCTTACTAAAACCCCATTCCTTAGTTCAGTAATGCTTAACTAGTCATAGGAATACTCAAAATGAATAACTATAAAAGTATTTGCATTATGGCCCTCTATATCCCCCTGGAAACAATGCCACCACTCTTGAAGAAATTCTTCTATGGGCCTCAACTAATATTAAGCTTGAGACATACATATTAAGGGATGTGAACATTGACTGGAACAACATTAATACCAATAATCCCTCCATATCTATCAATCTATTTAATTTCACTCAACTTACAAATGCCATTACCAGACCCAATAAACCCCCCCCCCCCAGGTTCCACTCTGGACTGGATCCTAGTCTCCCACCCAAATAAAATCTCACACTCAGGCACCCTACCAGACTCCATGAGTGACCACTTGCCAGCCTTTATCCATCGAGCAACCCACTCCTCCCCACACCAATATATTCATACTCGTAACCTTACAAACTTTAACCCTACAACTTTCTCCAATGCCCTCAAACTAACAAACTGGGACAATCTAAAAACTCTTCCCCTAGATAACGCCGTAGACTTCTTCAACACAACCTTCTTAGATACCCTGAACTCCCAAGCCCCACCAAGAATAAAATGAATAAAACCCAACTCTGCCCCATGACTAACTAAAGATACTAAAAAACTTATGCAACAAAGAGACAAGACCTGGAAACTATATCATCAAAATAAGTATCCTGATACCCTTCTTAAATATAAGCAACTCCGCATCTAGCCAAAAAACACATTATAAAAGATAAAAAAAAAATCTTACTATACTAAACTCTGGTCTAATCATTCCAAAAACCCCAAACAGTTCTGGAACTCCATCAACTGTCTTCTGAACCCAAGTACCAAAAACAGTCCTTGTCCTGACACCAGTAAAACAGACACAGAAATAGCCACCCTATTCAACTCCTTCTTTACCAGCTCTATAGCAGAACTCACCAAGATCTTCCCTAATCACATCTCCTCCCCTCTCCTCAAACCCACTTCCCTTAACCCAACCTTCCATCCCCAACACTGCTCCCATATTTCATCTCAAACCCATCTCCACCTTTTACATAAAAAAACTTCTCTCTAAACTTAAGCCATGCTCCAACGACTTCTCTCTAAACTTAAGCCATGCTCCAACGCCCCTGACAATATCCCCTCACTCTTTCTAAAACTCGCAGCAGATGGTTTCACCATCCCATTCACATTCACATTCTCATTAATAGATCCATACAAGAATTTTATGTTCCCAAACTGTGGCATGCAGTCTTTATCCTATCCCTCCACAAAGGAGGCAAAAATAATAACATCTCAAACTTCCGACTTATAGCCATTCTCTCCCCAATCTCAAAAATTCTTGAAAAATGCATCCACCTCCAGCTCATGCCTTTCCTTACCAATAATCAACTCCTCACCCCTACACAACATGGTTTCCGTCCTGGCCATAGTACCATAACTGCTCTTCTTTCTTTCCACATAAACCACGCCCGTGACTCTGGAGAAATTGTATCCACAGTCCTTCTAGATCTCTCCAAGGCGTTTGACACTGTCTCTCATACCCACCTTCTGAATCACTTTTCTAACCTTAATTTCTCTCAAAATACCCTAACCTGGTTCAACAGCTACCTCTCAAACAGATCTCAGGCCCATGAAATGGCAAACTGGCACCTCGGCTTTCCTACCTACCCCAACCGGGGTACCCCAGGGATTCATACTCTGTCCAATGCTCTTTAATCTGTTTATTAATGATTTCCCTGTTGCCATTCCTAACACTAAAATAGTGCAATACGCAGATAACTGCTCTGTTTTTCATCTTCCAGAGCTCCAAGCAAAAACGCAAATTGCCTTCTCAGCTACTGAGAACTGGATGCTTCAAAACCACCTCTTTCTAAATGCCAATAAATCCAAAATTCTACTTTTCTCTCCCTCAAATACCCTCCCCCTGGACAAACGCTCTTTCAGTATTATCAGCCATGCTAGCTCAACCATAGAAGTTGTCCCTTTCGCTAAACTTCTTGGGGTTACTGTTGATGAACACCTAAAATTCGATACACATATTCAGCTAAATATTAAGAAAACACATCAGAAACTTGGCATGCTATATAGAAACTCCAACTTTCTCTCTCCTTCTGCAAGACAAACACTTGCCATTACCTACTTACTACCATCACTACTGTATGGTGCACCCCTACTAACCAACCTATCTGCCACCATCTCTTCAAAACTGGAAATCTGTTACAAACAAATCTCAATTTGCAACTAAATCTAACCACTCCTCCCATCACTGTACATTTCTCCACCTGCTAAAGTGGTTAGAACTTCCCAACCACCTTCACTACCTCCAACTCACTACAGCCCACAAATTAATTTTTAAACCAACTACATACCCCGCACTAACAAATATCTTACACCGCTCACAGAACCCTAGCATCTGCCCACCAAACTCTACTTTCTGTATACAAACCAAAATGTCCCACTGGTCAGCTTCTCCTATCCTTTTCCTTAGCCAAAAAATGGAACTCCCTCCCACCTTCTCTAAGAATTTCTGAAAACTTTGAACACTTTAAAACCCAGCTCCATTCGTACCTCTCCCATAATTGGAAATGTAATTGCACTGTACCTACCTAACCTGCTAAAGACTCTTCTACATTTACCTGTACTCCATGCTGTTTTCCTAAACAGCTGCCTCTTTCTAAATTTAATGTAATATAACATCAATACCTTAGGGGGCGTGGTGGTGCAGCGGTTAGCGTTGTCGCCTCACAGCAAGAGGTTCTCCCGTTTGATTCTTGGCTGGAGCGCCTTCTGTGTGGAGTCTGCATGTCCTCCCCGTGGTCAAGTAACATTAAAGACATGCAGGTAGGTGCAGGCGTGAATTGGTGTGCCTTCCTTGAAGGTTGGGCATCAGGCTGGCAACTCAGCAACGTAAAAATCCACTGCCAATCATTAGCGGACCGGAGTTCTGCTGTGGCAACCCCTAACTGGGAAAAGCCAAAAGACATTACTATAACATCAATACCTTGAATGTTTATATTGTAAATATTGTACATAGTTTTCTATCTCTCTCCCCCATCTGAGAATGATTCTCATTACTGCCTACATATAAATGTTGATGCTATTTGACAAAGATAATCAACGCTGCCATGTATGCACTCCACTTTTTCTATTGTACAACTGCCTCTCCCTGAACACACCAGTATCATGAATGTATTCATAACAAATAGTGTACTTTCCATCTTTATTTCTCCCCATTCTACTGAATATTGTATTTACTGCAATCCTTCAAATGTTAGTCTTTATAACTATTTACAGATGATTTACAATTTTAGTTTTTATAACTGTACACATGCTCTACTGCCTCTGTCTAACTTAAATGCTGTATAAATGGTTCTCTAATCTACTATGTAAGTATGTAATGAATGATGTTAAGTTGTCTATCATGCCTTCATTCTTGCTGTTTGGGATCGGCCATCTTCAATAGCTTGAGAGCTGTTTACTGGCTCAAGGCTACCCCTTATCCCATGATGCCTAGCGATAGCTACCCAGATCTCGTTTGGCGCTTCAGCTGCGAAGTGTGTCGTTTTCTGCCTCAGGCTTGTATTTTCAAATTTTTTGTGTAGAAATATATTCTTATAGTTCATAAAACTACTGGATAATTTACCTTTTCTTAGTTTTATTTACTAGTGTTATGGTTGAGTACCTTGTTCTCCTTTAGTCCCTTTTAGTAGAACTCGTTTAAGTTAGAGAGTTCTCCCCTCCCCCACTCCCTTTCCAAGGAAGCCGTTTAACTTAGAGGCTCTCCTTTCCTTTGTTTTTTCTTTAAAAAAAAAAAAAAAAAAAGAGAGTTTGTTTTATATATTTTTTACATAGTCTGTTGTTGACTAGATTCTCTTCTGGTGCTTGGTTGATATGTCTAAAGAAGCTGAAGTTTCTGGATTTAAAAAGTGTGACTTGTGCTATCAGAAAATGTCTCTGACAGATGGGCACACTAGTTGCGTTTATTATTTGGGCACTGTTCACCTGCAGGACTCTTGTTCTATCTGCCATGCCTTTAGTCCAAGAGTCCTGCAGGAATGGAAGAACAAATTGATCCTTAGGGGTCTGTTAAAACCTCAGGATTCACAGGCAAAGAGTTCGCAGCCAGTGAAATCACCAAAATCCTCTAAACCGTCGGCTTCACATTCGGAGCCGACCCTGGTACAGGATTTACCCAGTATGACGGTTCCAGCTGGCACCGACAAGACAAACCCCTCTGTCGGCTCCATCGGATGTTTCAGAGCCGTCTCAGAGCCATAAAAGGCTGAGGTCCCCTTCATTAGAGTCAGTTCATTCGGCTCCTGGCTCACCATTATTGCAAAGTGAACGTAACCACCACTCTTCACACTCGTCTCGATCCTCTAGGCTGTCGGATCATGATGTGGAGAGAGTAGTAAGTAGGTTGCTAAAATCACAGGCACTAGCTAAAATGTTGTCTAGCCCTTAGCAGGTATAGGCTCCATCCACCTCCCTTTCTGTTCCTCCTCCGACTCCATTGAGCTCGGATCCGGAGTCCGTTGGGGTTCGAATAGTGGAACTGTCGGCTCCGATTACCTCAATGGTAACTTCCATCGAGGGATCTGGATGCTGGGGCTCCCTCGTCGGCTCCGAGGGGGCGAGTGTCATTGCACCCTTGTCCGACCCCGTTCTCCCTCGGAGCATCGGCGCAGGTGAGCTCGGCTCCAACATCGGCCATGGAGCCATCCCCCTGTGTGCGGAGAAAGATGGCTATTTCTTCGGAACCTGAGCTTTCTCTGCCTCGAGACAGGGACGCCTTTGAGGTCATGCGGAGTGTGCTGTCCCCCGAGTCAGCTCCACTACCAGCCCCACCGGCTCCGTCCCCCATATTGTCTGTGCCAACATCTGCTCCTCCTCCAGACCCCAAGCGTAGGGAACCGATGCTCCAGGACACCCCATTGGGTGTTTCCTCTTCTTCCAAGGCCTCCCCTGATCACTCAGAGGAGCCCCCACGGAAGAACTGCAAGAGGAAGCGCATTGACTCACCTGAGTCTGTCACTTCTGATACAGACTTAGATGAATCAGAAGGGTCCCCGAGATCCCCCTCTGAAGATGTTTCCTTCTCGGACATCCTGGAAATACTTAGGCAGAGGGGGAACTGGAATCACCCAGCCCCTACCGAGGATGAGTCTGTATTCCTGGATGCTTTCGGTTCCCGTCCTTCCACCACCTGGGTTTCTCCGCCTTTCGACCCACTTATGTCCGTAGTTGCTCGAAAGGCTTGGTCAGCTCCGGACACAGTGGAACCAACTCCAAGGAGACCTGGTAAATTTATTATAGCCCCCCCCCCCCCCCCCAGGATAAGCAATTCCTTTATAAAGGTGTGCCCGTTGATGCCATGGTGGTAGCAGCAGCCACCAAAAAAGAGTTAGCGGAGACCTCTTCATCTGTTCATCCCCCGAATGCTTCAGCAACCTCCTCCATGAGGTCACTGAACTACCTATGTCATTTTACTTGACTTCAAAGGGATCTCCTTAAAGAGCTTAGAGATACCCTTCAAGATCATACAGCTGAGGGAGCACAAGCCAAAGTAGCCTCCCAGCTAGCGACGCTTAATTCTGTAGTTAATTCCTCCATAAGGCTCATTTCCTATGCAGCAGATGGAGCGAGTAGAGCCGCAGGCACTGGTGTAGCCCTTAGGAGGCATGTGTGGATGCGGCTGTGTCACTTTGCTGAACCCTTTTGAGCGTCCTTCACCAATACCCCCTTTGATGGCTCCTTTCTCTTTAGGCCACAGGTGAAAGACACATTGACTAGGTGTGAGCAAGAAGGCAAGACTCTCTCTGCCGTGGGAGTCCGTTTTTCCACTCCCTCTAGACCTTTACCCCAAGGGTCAGAAGAGTGGGAAGATGTGGTTCTGTAAATCTCAGGGAGCCTTGCCTGACGCACAGTGATTTTTCCTCCAGAGGCAGAAGGGGAAACAATAATAATAAACGCCGCCCTCGTGGCAGAGGGGGTCTGCAGAACCAGGGCAACAGAGAATCTTTCTCTGATAAGCCCTTCCAGCATCCCTGAAGGGTTGCCTGGCTGCTCACCTCTGGAGACAGTCTGGGGAAGACTTTCACTGTACCCAAAGCCTGGCAAAGTTTAACACAAGACAGATGGGTACGGTCCATTATATCCGGAGGTTACAAAATTCCCTTCCATCAACCCCCCTTACAGTCAAGGAAGACCCTTCCAGATGTTCCACCCAATCTGAAGGACTAAGCAGTAATAGAAGTTTCAAAACTGCTAAAAAAAAAGAGCCATCCAGGAAGTCCCCGCAGACCAGCATGGATCCGGAACTTACTCAAGATTTTTTTCAGTACTAAAAAAGACAGGGGACTGGAGACCGATTCTAGATCTCAGCAGACTAAACAAATCTGTACAAAGAACAAAGTTTCAGATGGTCACGCTACAGTCCATTCTACCCTTCCTGGGTCAGGACAATCGGATGTGCTCGATAGATCTTCAGGACGCGTACTACCATATCAAAATGGACAGACGCTCCAGGAGATTTCTTCACTTTCGAGTGGGGGCCAGTCATTACCAGTTCAAAGCTCTGCCCTTTGGTCTCACCACAGCCCCCAGGGTGTTCACGAAATGTATGGCAGTGGTCACGGCTCACCTGAGAAGTCAAGGATTCCAGGTGTTTCTATATCTAGACAACTGGCTCCTCACTGCTACCACCAGGCATCAACTCCTACAAGCGCGGGATTATACAATCACATCCTGCACCCAGCTAGGTATTATATTAAATTTCAAAAAATCTGCCTTGTTGCCCTGTCAGTCTATCACTTACATAGGAGCAGACTTTAAACACAAGGGATATGTTCGCAAGGTTGCCACTGGAAAGACTGTACACAGTTCATCAACAAGTGCAAATTCTAATGCAGAGCAAAAGGATCCAAGTCAGATATGTCCTTCAAACTCTGGGCTCCATGGCAGCTGCCATTCTTCTACTCCCACTAGTGCGCTTCCACATGAGAATTCTTCAGTGGCTTCTTTTCACGCAGTGGTCTTTCCAAGAACTTCCCATGTCTCACATGATCCTGATCATGGAGGCATGCAAAAGACACCTTTCTTGTTGGATGGTCTTCCCATTAGTTACTCAGGGCAGACCTTTCATACAACCTCCTCCGGTAGCCACAGTGATGACAGATGCCTCCCTGATAGGATGGGGGGGCATTATCTGGGCAGGACAGTCCAAGGCACTTGGCAACCTCACGAGTACCATCTGCACATAAATGTCCTAGAAATGAGAGCTGTGCTCTTAGCGTTGCAAGCTCTTCAAGACTCTCTTCCTTTCTGGACCATTGCAATTCAAACAGACAACATGTCAGTGGTGTGGTACATCAACAAACAGGGCGGAACCAGATCCTACCCCCTGTGTCGAGAAGCAGTCAGACTTTGGCAGTGGGCGATTTCCTCCCAATGTTTTCTGATTGCGACGCACATCCCTGGGAGATCCAACGTCATAGTGGACAGGCTCAGCAGAGCTATCCTCATGTCTCACAAGTGGTCTCTGAATCAGGAAGATGCGGATATTATTTTCTGCAAATGGGGACAGCCTTGCTGCGATCTTTTTGCCACCCACTTCAACAGCAAATGCAGCAACTATTTCTCCCTCCTTCTGCTTCCAGGTCACATACCCAGAGACGCTCTAGTCCACGATTGCCTCAGGGATTTCTTTATGCTTTTCCTCCGTTTCCCCTGATACCGAAATTCATGCAGAAAGCTAAATCGTTGGGTTGCAAAATGATCCTCATTGCCCCCTAATGGCCTTGACAGATATGGTTCTCGTTCCTGCACCATTACCTTCTCGATCAGCCCTGGACTCTGGACCCAATTCCAGATCTCCTGATTCATCAGTCAGGCAGGTTGCATCAATCCCTCCAAATTCTCCAGCTCACAGCTTGGTTGCTCCACTTCCAACCTTAGCCAGGCTTCCCAGCAGTCCATGAGATTATCGTCTCCTCTCATAAGTCTGCAACTAGAAAAACTTATACTAGCAAATGGAAACGTTTTTCTTGTTGGGCAGAGTCTAGGAATGTGGATCCCTTCTCAGCCCCGGTCCACAAAATTCTGGAATTCCTGGCACAACTGTTTCACTCCGGGGCCGCTTCCGCTATGATTAGGGTACAATTAGCAGCCATTTCTAATTTTCATGTTGGTTTGTCAAATGCTAACATTATGTCTCATAAGCGCTGTAAAGCCTTTTTGAGAGGAACATCTCTTCTTAGACCTCCAGTGAGAGATCCCCCTCCCCCTTGGGACCTTAATTTAGTCCTAACTTCCTTAATTCTGCCTCCTTTTGAACAAGCAGCATCCTGCTCCATCAAGTTTCTATCTTGGAAGACACTCTTTCTGGTAGCTATCACTTCAGCTAGGCATTTCTCAGAACTTCGAGCACTGTGTGTTCGTCCTCCCTACCTGGTGTTTCACAAGGACAGAGTTGCTTTGAGGACTAATCCTTCCTTTCTTCCTAAAGTCTGCTCAGAAAATAATTTAAACCAATCTAGAGATCTCCCAGTGTTCTTTCCAAATCATAGCAACAAGGCAGAGTACAAACTTCACCAATTGGACGTTCATAGACAATTGCATTTTTACCTGCACAGAACTAAAGAAATAAGAAAGTCAGACCAATCATTCCTTTCTTATGCCTTAAACAAACAAGGTCTCCCATTTTCCAAGGTGACCTTATCCAGATGGTTGTCCCACACTATTACTTTTATTTACCAGTTAAGTAACAAAGAGTTACCAATTAAACCAAAAGGTCATTCGACTAGGGTGTTAGCCACCTCCGTAGCCTTTCAGTCTAGGTTGCCCATGGATTCTATCTGTGCAGCTGCCATGTGGGCAAACCCTCATACCTTTATATCTCATTACAAGGTGGATATGGTCTCCCGGAACAGAGCTGACTTTGGTTCCACTGTTCTGAAGAGTCTGTTCCACTGAGCCACCCAGGGTGTTAGGTGCCAGGGATGCTGTCCCAAACAGCAAGAATGAAGGTGAGATAGACAACTTAACATTAAGAAGTTATGTACCCACCATAACATTCCATGTTAGTTGTCTTCATCTCGCCTTCTTTCTTGCGTCCCTCCCTCCATCCCCAGTCCTAATGGATTGAGAGGAGTTCCTTTTTTCACTGGCTGAGTATTCTTTTATTGTTATTCTTCTGGCCAGGTCTTCCTTACCTATTCTAGATATTAGAATGCATGGAACAACCAGTTTTTTGATAACTGGTTTCTTTCTTATTATGTCTGGATTAACTATTTCAAACGAGATCTGGGTAGCTATCGCTAGGCATCATGGGATAAGGGGTAGCCTCGAGCCAGTAAACAGCTCTCGAGCTATTGAAGTTGCCCAAGTCGGAGCCGAGGATCGGTTCCGATCCCAAACAGCAAGAAAGAAGGCAAGATGAAGACAACTAACATGGAACGTTATGGTAGGTACATAACTTCTTCTTCTTCTATTTTGCAATTGTACTTTGCTAAATCTCATTATATACTACTACTTTTTGTTTTACTTTTATGTAATATGGAGCTTTTCTCACCGGGCCTCCACTGAAAATGGGCTCCTTGAGCCCAGTGGACCTCCCCGGTTATCAAACTGGAAATAAACAAACATACCAACTGAAAATATTAACAAAATAAATGCTCCATTATTATTCCCCTTGGTTCAAAATCCAAACGGAAATCTTCTACACATTTCCAGGAATACATCAACACATTCACAGACTCAGATCTTCATTTCTCCTTGTAAAGATTTTGGAGGATTTATTTTGTTGTTTGATTCAATAAGATTTTAAGCTGGAAGAACTAAGAATGAAATTAGATGGGCTGAAAGCAGAGACTTGTCAGAGCTTGTGTTTCGCATTGGATGAAGAAGGAAAGTGGATAAGAGACATTGTTTTTAATTGGATTGTATTTAATGTTATGTGAAATTTATCTCTTGGGTGAAGTTTTTGATTTGATTGGACCAAGGTGCTTTAAATAAGTGACCTCAGGACCTGTATCCTTAGGATCTGAAGAAGGCTTGAAGCCAAAAGTGCTTATCCAGTACCTGAGGAATTGTTTGTTGCATTAAAGTTTTATTCGTTCTTATTACTTGTTTTTCTGTGGTGGTTCACCCATATTTTACTTGAATTTCTTTCGTTAGTCTTGGACTTCCTCCAGTGGTGTTTACCTGCTATTTTTGTTCCAGTCCTGCCCAATGGTAGCTGCACCTGAAGTATCTCAGATGCATTATGTTGGGCTACCAGTCTCGAGGTGTGAGCATCCTTTATGAATATGGAAACACCACTGCCTTTGGAGCTTCAGTCCAGGATCTAGGGCCGAAAGGTGTGGAATGAGTTATAGCCTGTTAGTGCAGGAGTGCTTTCTGCTGCTTTGAACCAGGTCTCTGTTACAGCACAAATGTTGATGTTCTCTATTTTAAGGAGTGCTTTCGAGTGAGCGCATTTTGAGATTTAGACTTATAGCATTGAGCATCATGACCTTCAGATTGCATTTGTTTGTAGCTGTTACAGTGGTAATTTGGTCTTTGGAACACACCCTAAAAAAATGCACTATAGGGGTGGCAAGAGCCTTGGCCAGTATCTGGAAGTCCAGGGGTGACAAATGCAGGCCACCTCTGGCAACGCATCGAGGTCTGTCAATCATGTCATCCCAGGCAGACAGATACTGGATCCCCTTGGAATGACAGCAGAAACTTAGCCAATTGTTGAAATCAATCATCTTCTGCTTGTACAGTGGTATCTTTCTACGTGATGGTAGGATGCTGCTCAGAGATAGGGTCATACCCACCTGGGCTACATAATCCGAGAGCTCCTCCAAGTCTCACCCACATGTGCAATGACAGAGTCATATTTGTACCTGTTGAGGGATTTGAGTGCGTGCATTATGTGGCAGATCCTGACACATGATAGGCAGTTGACTGGTACTTTCTCCTTATTCAACCTAGTGAGTGGGACATCAGTGTGCCTCACTATCAAGTCACCTATGACTAGTGTGTTGGGCATGCTGTTTTGCCTTGGGGGCTTTGGTTGACTGGCGCATTGTTTAGGAGAAACATGTGACTTGTGATTAATGCTGTGTTGTGGTGGTCAAGTGCATTTCTGCCTTGGAAGTCTCTGCTGTTTGGGTAGATTTTTATTGAGAGCCTCCGTGAAGGTGGGTGTGTGGTTTGTGTTTTTATGTGAAGTCAGTGCTGGTGTGTGTTCTCCAGGGCTGTGTGTTCCATGTAGTGTGGTGCAAGTGTTGACCTTCTCCTCTTGACCAGCTATTCCAGTCTTGGCTGGAGAGTGCGTGGCTTTTGATTTGGATATATACGTGCATCTCTCGCAAGTCTGAGTGTTGGGAGGTAAGAGGAGAGGGTTGTCAATGTACATGAGGCAGTTGCTACATTGCCTCAGGATGCCCAAGTTCACCAGGTTAATAGGAGAAAACACAGGGAACTGACCTTAAGACATGACTGGAGGGGTGGGCATTAATAATAAGTACTGGAGCTGTTTCCTTGTAGAACGTTTAGGGCTTTTAGCACTTTTGTGTGCTACAATAATTGCTACAAGAAGTCTGGCAAAGTGCTAGACTAATAAGCTAGTAAAAGTATAGGTGAAAAGAGAACTAGCAGATCTAAGGGAAAAATTTAAGAGCAGACTTTAGCACCGCTCAGAAGCTTACAAACAGTCCTGGCTACAGCAAATCTGTATGTGGACTAGACTAGTTAAAGGAAAGGCAGGAAAAGCGCAAACACGGGCTTTTAAACCAGAAAGTTGAAAGAGATGGAAAAAAACTGCCCAAGCAGCCAATAAACAACAATTTTTGGGCCAGAAATCACTCCTCTTGTGGCAGATAGCCTAGCTAGTGTGTACCACTTCCACTGATAAGCTAGAAGGCTTCCCTCCAACACAGAAACACTTGGTGGGCTCAGAAGCTTACAAACAGTCCTGAATATAGCAAATCTGTATCTGGTCTAGACTAGTTACAGGAAAGGTGGGAAAAAGCGCAAACGTGAGCTTTTAAACCTGAAAGTTGAAAGAGATGGAAAATTGCCTAAACGGCCAATAAACTAAAATTTCTGGTCCAGAAACCACTCCTCTTGTGGTAGATAGGCTACCTAGTGCTTACCACAACCACTGATAAGCTAGAAGGCTTCCCTCCAACACAGAAAAGCCTGGGGGACTCGGAAGCTTACATACAATCCTGGATACAGAAAATCTGTATCTGGACTAGACTAGTTACAGGAAAAGCAGGAAACAAGCTTAGAATTTTTTTTCACAGAACTAAAAACAGTTAAAGTACAGTGCAAGCTAGAACACTTGAGTGTGTAGCAATATTAAAGCAAATACAGTTTAAATAAATGCAATTTATTCAAACTGAATTCAGTTATTGAAAAAAACAGCCAATACTCCACAGGTACCTCTCTTGCAAATAAACAATCTTATTGCAAAAACGACCAATCCAGGCAAAGCTCCAGGTTCACGGACAGTCTTTTAATAAACATACAAGCGCTTTCACCAAATGCTTCTTCAGGTGTAACATAAAAGCTAAGTACTTAAGGCAGCATATTTAACTATTAAATCCCAAATCACATGACAAATTCAAATTCCAATTTAAAGGTACACATCCTAAAATTAATTCAAAGAACCATATTAAAGTGTATATAAAAAAATACATCATTCTAAAGACAAGCACTCATAAATTTTATCACAAAAATAGCATAAAACACATTTTATATGTGTTTGTCTTTTAAAAAATGTATGTAAAAATGTATATAAACAATGATATACATGTCAGCTCATGAAGGTAGCGTATATAATAAGCCACTCATTTCCTTCATAGTGGTCTGGCTTTCAAAGCAGATCGCAGTGGTATACAATCATTCAAACCACTTCCTGCATTCGCTCTCAGCCTAATAATCCACTGCGCTTCCATTTCTTCTGTTTTTAATCTCATATCCCCTCCTCTTTTATTCCCATAATTCATTCCTATGACTGAAAACCCAAACCTATGCATACTTATCTATATTAACAACATGCTTTGCTAATGCATTAAACATGCTTTTCTTGCCGATATGATAAATATGCTCCCTAATCCTATCTTTTAGCATCCTGTCAGCCTTTCCGACATTTATTAAAAGACTGTCCGTGAACCTGGAGCTTTGGTCATTTTTTGCAATATGAATTCAATTATTGTTTTATTCAACTCTGAACAGTTAAATAGTGCCAAAAAAATATACTTATCAGCTGAGAAGCACACTCAGTCGGAACACAAGGAGATTCTAGCAAAGTTTTTTTTTTTTTTTTTTTTTTTTTTTTAGTAAAGTGGAAAGGGAGAAAGGAGAAACAGACTATAGCTTAAGAACCACAGTGGTTTGACCTTCTCAAATGTTCTCTCTGTATTGGATAGAATGAGCTAATGACACTAGACTGGGAGGAGTGTCCCAGATCAAATTTACAGTAGGGGCAGGCAACTGCAAAGCCACCAAGTATAAGAACAAGACACCAATAGGGACGGAGGGTGGGAAACTATTACAGCTACTAGCTACAATATTTTAGGCAAAAAATAAGCAATAACTAGTAAAAATAAGCAAAAAAAAAAAAAAAAAAAACAGGATACTTATTGTTATATATCACAGATCAAAGTTGTGGTCAGTGCCCCTCCTCCAATTAGCTCTGTGTGTTCTCTACCAGCAGAAGATGGCTGCCAGAAACACAGGAAACTCAAACAAAACACCAGGCCTGTATAACAGCAGGCCTCTATCCAGACTATGCTACCTGACTAGAACACAGAAACCTCACAAAAATGCACAGAAAAGCACAGATAGAGCACTCACAAGCAGAAAATACAACTCTCAGTATGAAAAAGCAGTTTGCAGTTAAGTAATTCAGTAAAAATGCAATTACAATAATGAAACACTAGCAATAAAAAATATAGTTAAAACAATATACAGCAGTACACAAATGCAATGAAACAGTAAAAAAAAACTTTATAACAGTGCAAAATATAGTAGATTAGCTTTATAGCACAATTATAAGCATTGAGAATTGCAATTCAATGAAATAAATGTAAGAAATAACTTATTTTTTCCCCGTGATGAATCCCTACTCCACAGCCTGGTAAGAACAAGCACAGACCCCTGCAGACACAGGGTTTAAATACCAGAAAAGATGGAAGAATCTAGAAGTTCGGATTACTACCCAGTCCTGCTAGCCCCTGCTCCTTCAATCAATCACTCATACTAGAGTAGGTCAGGCAATCCTGTTACTCTCAGTAACAGAGAAGACAAGACACTATCAGCAGAAGATGGCTTCCAGAAACACAGGAAACTCAACAATCAAAACAACCAGGCCTGGATAACAGCTGGCCTCTATCCAGACTGTGCTACCTGATTGGAACACAGAAACCTCACAATAAATGCACAGAAAAGCACAGATAGAGCACTCACAAACAGAAAATACAACTCTCAGTATGAAAAAGCAGTTTACAGTTAAACTATCTCTATTTTGGGGAAAAGAACTGTTATGTGCACACTTTAAATTATGTAGTAATTATCAGTCATAGCTAAATTGCATACCAGTAAATGTATATAACACACCCACATATGCACATGCATAAGTACATGCATTGACACATGCACACACACACATACAGATGCATGCACTCATGTATGCACACACACATGCATGCACACATGTGCGCACAGACTCACACACATCCATGGAGCCTATAGTGGTATGTTCAGTAAACAACAGAACTGTGGAGAGTATAAGCCACACTGCCTTTTAAATCCTAAACATTATTGCTCTTTAGTTGGGCTCAGCTGCATAAGGAAAATAATATAAGAGGAAAAAATGTTAACAAACAGTAGTCACATGTTTTTCCCTTTGAGTCAGGTGATTTACCATGCTGTAAGAAAACACTGCAGTGCTGACAACAGCTTTTTAATTCGTAACTCCTTGGCAAGGTTCATATGAATGAACACCTTGATTTTCTTAAAATAAATGCACTGCACATACAAAGGTACCACATATGCTAGTGACTATCTTATATGTCAGAGAAGAGGCATTTCAGTAATCTGAAATAATGTAACTGTCTCTTCAGAATGTCACAGTGAAGGACGACATCTGGGAATACTATCCAGTAAAGCCCGAGTCTTCTGGTTCTTATATTTCATTAATTTCTGTTAGTGGTAACTGTGCAGATTTATACTGAATGTTCAGATTTTTGCTTCATATTTTTTGTCTGTTCCTCATAAAATGTTGGTTTTCTCTCAAATCATTGAAAATCATTGAGGATGGAAGCCAGAAAATAATCACTGATGTTTCAGTTTCAGACTTCACACCCTTCAGAAAATACATGCAAATGGAAAACCGGTTGTTCTGTCAACTTTCTAAGAGGAATATTTAAAAACTGTCCCTGTTTTTGGACCTTTGTCCCCATTAGTTATTGCTTTGTCCAGATTTCTTATTCTAAGAGGTTGAGAGGTATGGCTGCTCCATTTGTGAATATGTTTATACAATAGGCTGTTAGTGTCGGTAGGCATGAAAATACACGTCACCCTTGATGGTGCTAAGGCATACATCTACACCTAACATACTATACCTTCCATGATACTGAAATAGTAGACTGCTGCCATGTGGATATTAGGATCATGCATGAGCTAGTGGACATATGTCACCCTCACATGCAACTCCATGGCTGGCATTGAGTACTTATTCTTGGCATTGAGTACTTATTCTTGGACATCTAAGTATGTGTAACAGTAGTGAAATTAGCTACTGGGACCTTTTAATGTTCAACATAATGGATATATCTCAAGCATCTGTATTAGTTATAACACATCAGTTTCTCAGTAGCACACTGTAGCATGTGAGGTATTGTGTGGATTTGACATGCTGTAGAGGAGAAAAACATCACCACTGGAGCATTTTATGGCATAGTCCAGTTTTCAGAGGTACTGGTAACCATTAGCTGCCTCACACTGCAAAACAGGCCCCACCAGGGGAGCAGGGACTACATTATATCAAAGATAAGAGGTCTAGTCCATCAACTGCTAGATGGTCTGCAATGTACAGTGTATAATATACAGTGTGTATGCAAATCATCTAGGTAGTGCATATGATTTGTCCATGTGGCACACATGCAACTAACAGCATTTGTGTAGAGAGATTTTTTACAGGGCCATCAGACTGGTGCTGCTGGATATGCCTTGGAGCCATGGTTAGTGACACCAATTAGAGACTTGGAGACCATGGCCGAGAATGCATACATCAATGCCCTGTTACAGAACAGAGTCTTTTATGAATGTATGTTTCACTTGCTAAGGGTCCTTGTCTGCTGTTAGGATATCTCTGATAGCACACCACTGTATGACCCTGGAACACACTGTAAAATATTTTCAGTATGGGCATTTTTGCACAGTACATAGATATGCAAACAGTTACAGCAGGGCAAAGATGTTCAGGATGAGTAAGTTCCAGAGTCTGCAGCAGATGCAGTGCCTGTGGAGGAGCTGCCTCCAGGGGATGACTGTGACTATGCCAGAAAGAGGGTGGGAAAGTACACCATGGAAAATGACAAAAAAAAAACATAATTCCCAGATGCCAAGATATGGAGCTCAGTGCTAAAATGCATCAAGAAAAAGAAAGCGACCAAGAACTTTGTAACACTGGAACCTCAACTTATTTAATAAATCTCTAAAACAGCTTCACTGTTTACAGACTTATTAAACAAGTAACGTGTTCCTGTGTTTTGGTGTTCTTGGATGCTTCATTTTCAAAACACCAGGACACTGGCTAAGTGGCAGCATTGGGTTCATAACTATGGAGCAGTACAAGCAGCACAAACAACACTACAAATGTTGCATGCAAACCTACATTCACACACACTGCATCAGACAAACTACCCAGGTAACAGATTACTGAGGTCAGAGCATAGTGGTCGTCATATGCACAGGTGAGGTAGCTCTCACTGGTAAGTGTGAAAAATAGGCAGTGTGTGTGTATGGGTGTGTGTGTGTGCGCTCGCGCCAGAGAGATACATAGGCAGGTTGTTGTGGGGAGCTGGGAAGACTGGCTTGTGTGTGGGGGTAGTGTCTCCATTGTTTTGTGACTGAGTGATGATGGGCAGTACTGATGTGTATGTACGTGTATGCAGGAACACAGCTACAGCAGATGGTGCAGCACTGTGCTGGTGTCTGGTTGACAGGTGTAGGGCACATGCAGGAGATCTATGCATCATCATGCATCATCCTCGGGGACAGCCTCTGTTGGGGACATCATAGACACAATTTCCAGCACACACAGTGGATGGAGTGTTTCAAGAACTCAAAAGACATATCATGTCAAGAGTGTTCTCTGCATGGAAACCCCTTTTCAGTGCATTTCCATGTCACCCCCACAGTGCCTTCAACAGTGGATGGTGGTGGAGAGGTGGTGAAACTATGGGACCTGGAACACTCCCTCCCAGTGCCATGGTGGGACCACCCGCAGAGTAGGATATGGACAGGAAACAGGAAATGTAGTAACTGTGATGGGTGACTACTCCCTATGTCACATGTCTGTACTACTTGAAATGTGCCTCAAGTACTCCCAGAGGTCTTTTGTAGATCACGTTACCCCAAACAGTTTTAGCTACGGCTATATTGATTTCTGCATGTCCCTGTATTATGGTCGTCAACAAACACTAAGTCATGCCAATGGAGACAAGCAGCTCAGAACGAGGGTGGTTGCATTTGTGTCTTCAGCTACTGGCATACTGACCACTCAGAACATCATCCCACTCAGTGCAGCTGGTGACAACCAGGGTGGGATTGTGCTGCAATGATGAGGCCATTCACTGGGCAAATATGTTAGCATCTTCCTGTCCCTGGGCAGCATCCTGGATCTGAGGGGAGGGTTGCATAGGCACAGGAGTTGTGTTAATGGAAGGGGGGGTGACTATCCCATTGCCCAAGTTGACCCCTGACACTGTGACCACTGACTGTGCTGGGATTTGCCTACCATCATAATTAGAAACAAACAGTTCCAAAATATCAAGAGGGCCTAAATCCATAGTGGAGGACTATGAGAACACATCACCTGTAAAAATACCTAACAATTACATAGTCTAAGAATGTACTCTTCACCAACACCACTAGCTCAATGAATCTACTGTATAGCAGAGTTTTGCAGAGAAATTTTGTGTAATTTATCTTGGGCATATGATATGGCTTTTGTACTTGCAGTCTTGATGTTAAAATAAAACTAAGAAGCCATGCTTGTAGACAAGTTGTGCTTGTAATACGTAATATTCAGACCCACATGGAGCATAGTCATCTATAGATAGCCTTGGTGCCATGTGCAACTCTGCACCATTATGTAGTGTGCCACTGTGGATTACAGAACTATCCAACCCCCCCCCCCTCCAATCTAGATGCCAGCAACTCCTCTGTGACAGTCATAGGCGATTCTGCCATCAGATCCCTTATGTGGCCTTCTGCTCCTGTCTTCTACAGGCTGTTGTGGGAAGATCTATGCCTGGCAGTGTTATGGCCTTGTCAGACCTCACTCCGATGAACCTCCTGCATATCCACAAAATAAACAGAATTACCCATTATAAAGACTTAAACCATGGCTGTGATGTAAACAGGACCTACTGGAGAGACAGGTATGTATCCAAGAGACTACCTCATCTGTGGAACATTGTCCCCATCGATGTGAAGCAGAGTTGCTCCCCAACCCAATTCAAGTGCAACTTGGACTGTTGGATAGGGAACAGGAAATTCACCCCATGCTTGGCACCTGTGTTTCTAATGGGTACAGTCAACCTGTAAATGTCGCATCTACCAGGTCCCTGCTTGTAAAAGTTTTATCTCACAAGCCCTTGCCAACACTTATCAAGGGTACCAAAACTTGTGAGAAATTTGGGATGCATGGCTAGGCTTAAAAAGGCCCATGTGGTTGTTAGACTAGTAAACACCTATGTACCTATGAATCTATGAACAGGTGGGCAGCCTTACCTAGTGCTGTGGTTATGTTTGTAACCCTTCTACGGGCCTGCTCATTGGTCTGATTTTGGCAAACGAGAACTGAGCCCAGTGTAGCATCCCACCAGGCATAATCATAGAATTCGTGGTCAGATCTTTCATGATGAAGCATCTGACAACCGTGCTTATTGTGGGCCTGCAACAGGATGTGATTATCTGCCCTGGCAAATGTACTCTTACTGTGCCTCTCACCTCCAGACAGAGCCATAGCTGAGTCATCCAGCATCCAGTGCTGTACCCCAGTCTGGCAGTGTCCTTCACCTGTAAGTTGAGGAGAAAAAAAAATCTGTCTTGTGGTGCAAAAGCTCATGAACCAGACAGGTCCCATTTCTGCACCCCTCAATTCCAGGCTGAGAAGTGAAAAAAAAAAGAACTTCTGTTTTTAAAACTGTAGCAAGTGGCTTGATCATTTTTCCTGCATAAATTATTGCACAACTTCTGAATGACAGTTGTACAGTTTGCCATTCAGCAATATTCCATAGAGCACATGAGGCCAGCTATGGCTGTCTGCAGTTTCAATGACCTTAGTTTCAGCCTTATACTGATAAACCTCATTAAAATGAAAGTTTGTGAACCATACATGTATGATGGTGCAAATTACCTGTGCCACATTAAAAGGCTCAGGCAGGTTTGTGAACTTGCATGAGTACCTAGGAAGTGCAGTGAGCATGTGTAGGTGGGTCCGGGATCCTGGTGGGGACATGGGGACAAATATTGCAGTAGCATGAACTGTAGAGGGACTACAATGCAAAATTATTAACAAATGTAGGCAGTAGGATCCTTGCACAATGATTCCTTGCCATTGTTCACTTCCTAACACCATAATGTCCTACCATCCATGAGAGGGTCCCATGCAATTTATTGTAAATATGCAGGGCTGATCACTACCTGTTAGTTTCCATATTGGTAAATGTACCCTTAATGGGCATTCAATTGATATGTAGTTTATTTGTTGCTCTTGATTTTTAGCTCAAGAGGAGACAGAGAAATTCCTCCTGTACAAGAGGGCAGTGAAGCATCTGTTAATGAGAAGGACTGAGTATAATTTACTCCTATGGTACTTGTTATTTATGTATATTATAACATCTTAGCTGTAATCTCTGATTGTATAGTAGCACACATGATTTGCTCACCCACGTGGAAAATCTCAGTCTTTATGATATGCACACTGCTTATTTGCTGGGAAGTGACCAGTGGTGTCTATCCTGACAGTATATTAACTGCTTTGTGGTGCCTGACAAGATGGGAATTTGCCTCATTCTAGTATTGTACATGATGTCCCAGGCCAGGTATACATAGACCATAGGAGGTTTGGGCTGGGAGATGTGGGAGCTGGAGTGGAGGGATGGGGTGGGTGTTGGGGTTCAAGGTACATGGCAGTGAGCCCTAGGCAACAAATTGCCCATGCATCACTCCATTATATGCCTTGTTGGTGACATCCTCACCTACCATACTCCTGACCCTTTTTTCGATATACCCATTGTGAGTGCCCTGCTGTGCACCAAAGTACCTTGCAGTCTTTGACAAGCACCTACTGATCGCTGTGTCTGTCAGACATGATTACTTCTGTGACAATGGTACACCAGCGTGCCCTCATAGGAATGTTGGTTTGTGTAAGTGTTACCACTGTCCATGTCCACATGACATGTCATCCCTTACAGGATGTGCAAAGGACCACAGGCCCACAGTGTCCGCATGGCATATTACAATCATCATCCCCTTCCTACTGCTGTATCACAACCATACTCCTGGGTCATGTGAGCAGTGACGGTGCAAACCTTCATGCATATCATGCAACAGGGATATTTTGAGTTTATATACCTAAGAGGAAGTATCAAATTTGGGCTAATAGCATATCTAGCAGGAGTGTAGTACCTCATTAAGCACCAGTGTGAGTGATTATTAGACACACACATAGTATGAATGTCTTTTTTGCCTCTTCCTCTGTTTGTCACTCTCATTTTTTACTTATTTCATATATGCGTTTTATTTCAATCCACTTATGTTAACATTTTCTGCTGCATCTGACACGGTGCTGCAGTGGTCTCCCCCATTCATTCAGCCACTGCTTTCTCCTGCCAGTATACCATCTACCTCTAGCTCAGGTATGGTGTGGGTATTCTGGGGGTGTCACCAGTGACTTAACATGGTCAGTCAGTAGAAGGGAGTGCCATTGTTTTCTCCAGCGACACTGCCAAGGTGTCACAGTGGCACTCCCTTCCACTGATTGACCACGTTAAGTCACTGGCAAAAGCAGCTTGTGAAAATAAAAGAACAATATCTAAGATGTGTAGGTCAAGAAATGAGTGAGGAAAGCACTGAAGTCAGGAATGCTGGGAAGGGGTGGCAGAGTAAAATTGTTGTTTTCTGGGAAATTGGGGGCAAATGTTTAAAGATTGTTGTTATATAGTAATGGCCACTACTATTTATTTATTTTATTTTACATTTGTTTACCGGGAAAGTCCGACTGGACACGTCCTTTTTCAGCAGAGGCCCGGGGAGAAAAGCTCCAACTCCAAAATAATACACACAAGGAATAATAATATGTATACAGATAATACAAACAGGAATCACAACGTAAAATAAATTCAACACAAGAGATTCTAAGTATACATTTCTAAAAGACATTTGGGAATGCCCTAGTATTATATTAGTAAGACTGTTAGTATGTAGTGCTGTAAGAATACAATTCTGTGAAGTCATTTGAGAATGTACTAGCAGTATATTATAAAACAGTTAGCAGAACATACAATAAATAAGTCAACTTGGATGGAAGAATGTCAACACTGTATCTCAGTGTAGAAATGTAGGAACAGAACATATGTTTTCTATTGTTTATGTTAACTGTAGCTTTGTATAATGTCAGAAGAGTGAAGAGAATTTAACTAGAGGAAGTTATTGATGCCTAGCTACTATGAACCAGCTACTATCAAACCTCCCCCTTCCGCAAGAGTATATATATATATATATATATATATATATATATATATATATATATATATATATATATATATATATATATATATATATACATATATATATATATATATATATATATATATATATATATATATACCTATATATTCTACACACACACACACACTATATATATATATATATATATATATATATATATATATATATATATATATATATGTGTGTGTGTGTGTGTGGGCGGCCACGGTGGTGCAGTGATTAGCATTGCCGCCTCACAGCAAGAGGTTCTCCGGTTCGATCCTCGGCTGGGGTGCCTTCTGTGCGGAGTCTGCATGTCCTCCCTGTGGTCGCGTGGGTTTCCTCCGGGTGCTCCGGTTTCCTCCCACATCCCAAAGACATGCTGCAGGTGGATTGGACGCTCTAAATTGGCCCTAGGTGTGCGTGTGAGTGTGCCTTCTGTGGAAGGTTGGGCGCCGGGCTGGCAACTCGACACCATAAAACTCCGCTGCCATTCAATGTGCGGACAGGTGATCCGCTGTGGCGACCCCTAACCGGGAAAAAGCCGAAAGAAGAAGAAGAAGATATATATATGTGTGTGTGTGTGTGTCTACTTTGACCCATCGAAAGGTCACTTGTTCGAATCGCAAGTGAGCGACTCCAGTTCAGCAAAAGTGCATTTAAGCAGAAACCCATTTCATATATATCTATCTATCTATATATATATATATATATATATATATATATATATATATATATATATATATATATATATATGTATATATATATATATATATATATGTGTATGTGTGTGTGTGTGTGTGTATTTAATTACATTTGTACTAGTGTTTTATTTGATGTTGTTTAACTCTTTATAGCTTTTCTCCCCAGGCCTTCACTGAAAATTGGTATTGTTTACCCAGATTTTCACAGTAAACAAAGTCAGTCAATCAGGTAAATACATAAAAGGGTTGTAGAAGCAGCTATAACCCTCTAGAGTAAATGCTTCTGTGTCTCATAAGATCATGGCCAAACATAAACACAACATTTATACGTGCACAAGCACCGTCTTCAGATGAAATGTTAAACTCGAGGCCTCATCTGCCTGACTTAGTGGTTGTTCAGGTAGACATTAAAGATCCCACGGTACTTATGGAAAAGAGTACAAACTATTTATACAAAGAAAACAATATTTACAGATTATTTACGTATTTGTAAGATTTACAAAATTTACATATTTAAAAGATACAATTTTCCATATTTTTCTTTCGCTTATTACACATTCATACTTTTCTTTTTATATCAAATTTCTATCCTTGTTAGACCCACACTCTTTTTACATAGCCACCATCTAATTTAGTTCAAAATAGGACTTCCAAGATGGCTGCACATTGAGTAACAACTTAATTTCAGCTTTCCCAGTGTGAAAACAGAAACTCAGAAGAGAGAGTGAGACAGTAAACTCATATTTTAGGGTAGATTTCAGTAACTGGCTAGTAAGTGCACTGCCTGGATGCCAGCAAAACAGAAGTTCGGAGAACTTGAAAGAAAATCAATCACAAAAGGTGAGGAAAAACACTGACTAGGAAGAATTCTGCAGCTGTTCAGCAAAAAAAAAAAAAAAAAAACTGCAAGTTCTAGCTTTGATGCAAAACTTGACTTCCAATAACCTAAAGGAGAAAATAAGCCAAATATACTCAGAGCTTATTAAAATAAATGAAACATTGAAGGAGTATATCATCTCAAATAAAAGCATGGAAAAATGGAGGAAGCGTTACAAAGATATTCAGAAGATGTTATAAAACTGCAAAAATCCAAGGTCAAAATGAAAAAAAGGCTGTCTGAATATGACACTGCTCAAGAAGAGATGTTTAAAAAATAATAGAATTAGAGGACAGAGCACATAGAGAAAAACTGAGTTTTTCTGCTGTAGCAGAGAAGCTGGAAGGAACAAACTGTATTAATTTTCTGAAAACACAAATAAGCAGCTAGACTGGTGTTCCACAGCAGGAGTTGTTAATTGAAAGAGCACATTGTGTGTATGCTCCAAGTCAAGCTATGAGAAAGCAACCTAGACCTTTAAGAGTAATGGTGCAGTCCTACCAGCAGGAGTTGATTTTGTCAAAACTGTGGCAGAAAGACAAAGTACTAAATGAGGGTGACAGAGTGTTTGTGGGAAATGATTACTCACTGTACACCAGGCAGAACAGGAGAAAATTTATTCCAGTAATCACTGAATGTCGAGAAGCAGATGTGAGATTTAAGCTGCTATACATAGCTGTTTCCAGAATATCCTTTCCTAGGAGGGGACAAAATAATTTTTTGATACAGAGCATGATTGTCCAACCAAATGAGATTCTGTTTCTTGTTCTTCTGGTAATAAAGACACAGAAAGACTGTGCCACTGAAACCTTTTCCAGTGTTTCAGCAGTAAATGCTTGAGAGATGGAAAAAAAGCACAAGAGTTGACTAGAAGAACCAAGAGTATGTTGAAATTGAACCAGTGACTGAATTTGGGATATGGAGATCAATAGGGAAAAAAACTAACAACTCAGAAATTGATAAATTGTAAAGATTAAATTATATTTGTGAAACATGACAGAACAAAAAAAAAAACTGGAAATACTGAACTTTTTTGACTTTGTTAAACTTGTAGGGAACTCTAAAGCATATGCCCCACTTCATGTCATTGTTTAGATGGGGGAAGGAGGAGGAAATACTTAACTGTGAGTAAAACAAAATTTTGTTTTTAATAGTAATGTTTTTATAATGCATTTTATAATCTTTATACTGTAAAGTAAGTTTTTCTCAGTTATTTTTGAGTGTAATTCGCATACTTAAGTAAATAGGTGCCTCTGCGTTTTTTCACTCCTTTCTTTCTCCTTCAGTTCTAAGAAATGTAGGCACTGCAACATTAAAAAAAAAAAGAAAGAAAAGTCTGGTCAAAAGAGCAGGATACAAGAAAAACTGTTGTGCTTTTTTCACTCTTGCATGGGGAAATTACTGGATTAAGAACATTGGTTTGATCTAGTAACATGTTTTAAGAGGAAGCAAATAAAAAAAGAACATTGTCTAACAAATAAATGAGTGCTTGTAGAAGCAACTCTGTCGCAGGTTTTTATGTCTCCATGCAGACAATCCGATAAAGAGCAGTAAAAACAGAACACTTCTTTCTTTCAATGTCTAGGAGATAATGTTTTTTTGAAAGCATTTAAAGGTTTTCCCAAACTGGGGGAGTAATAAACATAAGACAAAGCCAAACAGCACTTAGTAGAAGCACAGGCTGTATCATGCGTCATAGCATGGGTAATCTTCCTTTTAGGTTAACCCAAATTTGTGATTGTGGCTGTCAGTCTGGGACAGCTGTTCCTTTTTAGGAGGGTAAAACTTCCAGTATTTCATGATGTACATAGTTTTGTATGTTAGTATTAAGTTAATAGGTTTTAGGGGTGCTTTGGAGGGTGTGCTTGTTTTTTGGATTGAGACCTTTTAATAACAGAAAAGGTTTTGTAAGATGTGACATGGGCTCAAATGGATATGACAAGAAACAACTATATAAAAGATCAGCCTGCCAGTGTATGCAGGTAGCACAAGCTGGAACTAGACACTTAAAAAAGCATTTACACACACAAGGTGGGGAATAACTTTTTAACATAATGATGCTTTCTATATTATCCTTAAATGTAAATGGTCTCGCAGATAGACAAATAATAAACATTAGTGAACTATATTAAAAAATGTAGAGAGCAAATAGCTGTGACACAGGAGAAACATTTGAAAAGAACTGAATATGTGAACTGGATAAAGAAAGGTTTTCGGGATGGTTATTCAGCAGAATAACTGGGACAAAAGAAAAGAGGAGTACTTATATTAATTGCAACAGGAGCTCCAATAGTAATAGAAAAATATAAAAATGATATGGTAGAATTGTAGTACTAAGGGGCTGCTGGCAAAGGAGGAGTATTACACTGGCATGTATTTAAATTCCACCTAAAACTGCTATAATGGATCTTAAGAAAATTCTGGGAGAAATAATCAGCTTTCAACTGGGTATATTACTTACAGGTGGGGACTGGAATTTGACTTGCAGCAATGAAGATGTATTTGGGGGGGCAGAAAGGAAAATATAACAAAGAAAGGTAGATTTTTGAAGAAATGTATGAAAATCTTTGGCATGGAAGTTTAGAATTCAGTAGTAGAAGTTGAGTGAATTTACATATTATTCCCCAAGATACAAAAAAACTGGTCTAGGCTAGACAGAACTTATATTTCACAGGAACATGTGCAATTAATTGAATGTTTTGAAATGCATCCAATAACTATTTTCAGATCATGCACCAATAATTACTAAAATAAAAATGCAGGGTAATGAAATAAAAATGTGGCACTCTTTCCTAGCTATCCGTTGAAAAGAGAGGATTTTAAAAATGGATAATGAAAAGTATTCTGGAGTTATTAGAGAAGATAGAAATTTCTTCTGAAAATATAGCTAGTGAGTGGGATAAAATTAAAGTTGAGTTTTAAAATAGGATGGAAATAAAAAGAGAGATGTGGTTAGAGGGGTTGACAAAGTATTGCAAAATGGAGGAATCTCCCAGAACAAGAAGAAGAGCAATTGCAGAATGCTAAACAGAAAATAAGGGATTGCCTCAGTAATATTCATGAGTTTAGAAAGATTGCTGTGAAGCAACTGTTTTTTGATAATATCTCCAGAGCACAAAATACCTTTAGTACAATGACTCAGACAACAGAAAGTAGAAATGGTTGTTGCCAAGCTTAGGGAGCCTATAGCAAGGAAGATAAGATCCTGTAGAGTTACTAGAAATATTTTGAAAATTTTATGAAAGACTGTATAAAGCAGAGAAACATGGAAATCAAGAAAAGGTACAAATGAAAATGTTTATGGAAGAATTAAATATGCCAAGGTCAGAGGTAGATGAGGCTCAGTTACTAACAGGATAGGTAGAGATGAGATAGAAATGGTGATATATAACCAAGCCACAGGAAAGTCCCCAGGAAGCAGAGCACCTCCTTGCCCCTATTCAAAAGGAACTTTGATGATTGGATGGGAGATAGGAAATTCACCTCGGGAATCATGTCAGTCGCCCTGCTAGACGGGACCAGGGAAGTAAATATTGTGGGAAGAAAAATCCAGGGAATTGTTATGACTAGGCTTGTATAGGCCCTAGGGCCGATAGCCTAGTACCAATCTATGAACCTGTGGATGGTAGTCTTGTGGAAGTTCGGAAGCTGGGGAGGAAAAACTGATAAAGATCTGGAAGGTTTTGTTTAACAGTATTTTAAGAAGAGGAGAAACATCCTGGAAGAAAGCGGTGGTGACTGTATTGCATGAAGACAGTAAAGACCCATCAGATCCAGCTTCATATAGGCCCATTTCAATCCAAAATCATGATTATAAAGTGTTTATGTTTATAATAGCTAAAAGAATGGCATAGGTGATGAAGAAGTTGATAGATATGGATCAGTGTGGTATTCTGGAGTGGAGACAAACATTTGACAACATTAACAGAACATCTATGATCCAGATGGAAGTAGAATGTAAGAAAATACCACTTTTGTTGGTAGGTTTTGATGCAGAATAAGCATTTGACAGAGTAAGCTTGGAGTTTGAGCACAGCAATGGAAGCATTTGCATTCCCTGATAAAATTATAAGGTTGATTAGAATGATATATGAGGGATCAGAGGTGAAAATTGAAGTGGGTGCGTTCCTTTGTGATAATTTCTGTTTGAGTAGAGGAACCAGGCAAGATTGTCCTCTTTTCCCCATTGTTATTTGCACTATATTTAGAAGAAATGGCAAAGAAAATAAGGGACTCAGAAAATCAAGGATATCATTTCTGTGGTAGTCAAGAAAAGTTGGCTCTGTTTGCAGATGATATTTCATACCTGATAAAACCAGAAAAGGACATTTCAGTGTTGCGGCTCATTTTGAGACAGTTTCAGATCTTTTCGGTATATAAAATTAAAGAAGCGAAAACAAAGGCAATAGCTGTAAATTATGTACTCACAAATTGGTTCACCAAGATTCATATTTATGAGGCTATGAAAAAATGAAGTACTTAGGAGTAGGGATTAAAAAGGATTCAGGTGTGGAAGCTAAGGATATGTGGGAAGAAACTAAACAAAAAATGCAAAAACTGAAAAATTATAAGCTCAGTTTTATGGATATGGATAGCAAGACACAGGCAGTTAAATGTTTTAATCCCTTTAGTTTTATGCACAGGTCAGGGATATTTTTATCAACCAGAGGATAAGTTGTGGATAGCAATTAATAAAGAGCTGAAGGGTTTTATCTCGGAGTGGATAAGTTGATTCTTCCAACAGAACAAGGCAATCTGGGATTACCCGATTTGAAGTTGTATTCAGAGCTGCAAATTTATGGCTGGTGTACATAGCACAAGCAGAAACCTATAATTCAAAATGGAAAGGGATGATGATGAAACAGGGGAGAAGCTCAAGAAAGAAGGTGACAGTGGGATTTTGGATGCATATCCTTAAGGCGAATACTAATAGCTATACAGAATATTATATTCATACAGTAGAAGAAAGTATTCTGTGAACTAAGCCAACACAGGAATAGAGAAAGGAGATTCCTGCCGATCGGGATTACTTCAGTTAGGGATGCAGACAATAGGGAAGAAAGGGCTGAAATTTGTTGGAGAAAACTGGCAAAAGAACCAATATACTGGAGTTAAATAATTAGAGAGGGAAAGGTAATAGAATGGGAACAGGCCAAGAATTTCTTTGTACTGCAGACTAGAGATTGCCTTCCCAATCAAGGATAGAGTATAGCCAAAGAGAAAGAAATAGGGGGATCCTAAATGAAAGACCAGCACTGGTAGAGTTTTAGTAGAGTCTAGAACAGAAGCTGCTGTTAAAAAAGGGAATAATTTGTAGAGCATATAAAATATTACATGGTAACTGTTAGCATCAGAGGAGATTAGAAAGGATTGGGAATACAAAGTCGATAAGATATTCACAAAGAAACAATGGAGTGATATATGTATATCTCCCAAATATCCACCACAGTCTAGAAGATTTAATATCTTTGCTTGGAAGCATTTACATGGGTATTTTTATACCCCAAGTAAAAGCCAAATAATTTTCCTCTGGTAGATAGCAAATGTTGGAAGTGTGATGGAGAAGAAAGAGGTAATTGGGAACATATTTTCTGGAAGTGTAATGAGTTGGCAGACTTCAGAAATTTCCTGCAGACTACTCTATCAGAAATACTGAGTGAACAAATTGGTATGACTAAGGGAATGATTTTTTGAGCTATGAAACAGAATCGGAATTGCCTAGACATAGTTAGACCTTGCTGAGTCTAATTATGGTGGCTGCCAAAAACTTAATTACTGGGAAATGGAAGGCAAAGTCTAAACCATCTGTACTAGAAGTAATGAATATAGTAAAAGAGATAAAACAACTGGAAATGGGATCTTTAGAAAAGGGTAGGAGCAAATTACATAGAAAAAATGGAAAGTGTAGGAGCAATACAAGCACAAGAGGAATAAGGTTTAAAAGAAGGCAGTATTTGAACGAGCTATGTAATGTTTAACTGACGGTGCCTGGGTGGATTATAAGTGCTGTATATTATTTGCAGCTAAAATTCTGTCAATATAGTTTGTTTTCATACATATAAATATATGATTGCCTATGTCATAAGTGATAGTTTAATAAAGATGTTACTTTTTTCTGGGCTTTCTTTTTTTTTTATTAAACAAGAATTACTGCCAAAGTACATTTCTGTTGTACATATGTTAATTTATCCTTTAATTCTATATAACCCATACTACCTACCTTTTATCAATTCTTTTAACATATTTTCCTTCTGTTTTTATAATATAAGTATTTAATCACGTCTATATTTATCTTATCCACTTTTTCAAAGCCTTCAAAAAAATTCTTTACACAATTTCACATAGTTTTATCATTCTTTTACATTTCAGAAATGCATGCTCAGTAGTTTCCTCTTTACCACAATATAACGTATTCTTTCACTTTTCTCTTTATATGGCATATTCCTTTTTAGTAGTAATTTATCAGTCACTAGTCTCCACAAAAATCTTGGGATTCTACTTTTTTATTACACCATGTATTTCTTATTTTTATAGCTTTACTTTTTTCTTCTGCTAACTTTTCCCTTTTAACAAAATGTTATATCACCATATTTTTGTGCCATGGTTTTCTCTCTTTATCCATGTGATCTTTTATTTTCCACATATTTATATTTATTTTTTTTTTATCACAAACTTTTATCTTTATTTAAACACAAAATTCCTTTTTTTACTGGCTTCTGTCTTGGAACCACATATGAATGAAAAAAAATATTTGTAACAATTGTTTTTCCAGCATCATTGGTAGCATAAATAAACTTGCTAGATACACTATTTTCCCATTAAAACAACATTTATCAAGTAAACATTTTTTTTCTAAATGAAAGTCTATATGTTTTCCAAAACAAATTCCTTTTATCTGTTCTGTTACATTTTCCCATTGCTGCTGATTTGCATTGTTATTAGCAAATTTTAAACCTGAGAGAGCAATTTCAGTCATTGTAAATTGTTTTCCTTCCTATCTTAACCATGTCTGCTATTCCTTTACCTTTGTTTTTGTTTAGAGTCATCCCTATTGTTCCAAGCATTCATATAAATAACATATTGCTTCTTTTATCTACATCTTGTGTTTTTGCAATGCCTGTAATGTTATCTGCATAAGTTAATAAGATTGGGTATATTAAACCTTCAGGCATTACATGCTCTACTTTCTTCACGTTGTCATTTGTTTCACATACAGTTGCATTCATAGTTAAAGCAAAGAGTATACAACTCATTGGACATCCATGCCTCACACCCCTACTCATTTGTACCTTACTTAACCATTTACCAAACTTTTTACTTTATTATTCTTATAAGCAGACATGCATACTTGCCTAATTTTCTCACTTGTATTTTATTCTTAGGTTCATAGGTAGGTACTAGGCTATCGGCCCAAGGGCCTAAGTAAGCCTAGCCAACAAGGTTCCCTGGCTTACACCACCCAAGAAAGTTAATTTCCTGTGCCCCTGTCAAGCAGAGCCATAGAAGTGATCCCCGGGGTGTATTTCCTATTTCCCATCCACTTATCAAGATTTTTCTTGAAGAGTGCTAATGAGGAACTTTGCTTGACATAGATGGGTAGCTTATTCCAGAGTATAGGAAGTCTCTGGGACAGGAATTTATCCCTCCAGCATGTCCTGTTTATTGTGATGATAAGGTTTAGGTCCCTAGAGCGTGTATCTTGGAGGGATTAGGATTTCTTTAGGTGTAGCATGTCCAACAGCTCTGGGTGAAGCATTGCTCCCTACACAGACAAAGAATCACACACACAAACATCCACACTTGCCATGTGTTGGGAATAGAACCCCTACCAAAGTACTATATCACACTACCCCATTATGTTGTTAGGGTCTATAGTAGATCACCGAAAGCTTAAAAGGTGAATGGTGATTAATCGACCCTATGTAAGCGAAAGCTTGCAATTTCGAACTGTCAGAACAGCGATTTCTTTCCTAGGGGGAAAAAATCGCTGTTCCAACAAAAAAATAAATAAATAAATAAATAAAACACTTTAAACATTACATTAAGTGGGGGCTTCACCCCCACATCCCCCTACTTAAATATACCAACTCCGAGTCCGCACTACAGTGCTGAAAATGGCAAAGTAACAAAGCAGCCAAGAAAATTCTTTCCCAGGGAAAGAATTTGCTTAAAAGCCGCTTCGATATTTTGCCGTTTCCGGCTTTTGAGTTTGACCAAGACGCATTTGAAAGAATGCGTCTTCAGTCTTCTAATTGGGAACCCGCTGTTATAGGACGCACCACTGAGATTATCGCCCATAAGATTCCATATCCTATTGTATCAAAAGCCTTATTAAGATTTCCTGTCATAAGCTTAGCTTCTTCTTTTCTATTTATATCATCATCTAAATCTCTTTTATTATTAATAATTCTTGACATCCCATCCCTTTTATACTGTACATACTATTTTCTATAACACTTTTCATCTTTACTTCAAATCATTTTTGTAATATTTTCATAAAAATCTTATCATTATTGTCCCATACTATCAGTCTCTGGTTTTCATTATATTTTTTTCTTCTTTCTTTAAGTATTCTACTGCATAATTCCTTGTATATAAAAGTTTTATAGGTTCATAGGTTGGTACTGGGCTATCTGCCCGAAGGCTTATATTAGCCCAGCCACGTTGTGCGGTATTCACCGCCCCTTTAGTAGTTCCCTAGACCCTTGGCCCCTATCTAGTAGTGCTGTTGGTGTGATCCCCGGTGTGAACTTTCTGTTACCCATCCACTCATCAAGGTTCCTCTTGAAGAGTGATAGTGAGGGGCTCTGTCTTATGTAGATCGGGACCCTGTTCCATAGTAAGGGAAGTCTCTGCGAAGGGAATCTATGCCTTCAGCATGTTCTATTCATTGTTGTGTTGAGGTTTATATCCCTAGAGCGTGTAGCTTGAGTAGATTTGGTTTTGCTAAGATGGAGCATGTTCAACAATTCTGGGTTGGACATGGCTCTGTACGTTAGACAGAGATCGCCTTTGAGAAAGCAGTATGCAACAGAGAACAGTCTTAGCTTTTTCAATCGTGCTGCATAGGGCAACTGTTTGAGCCAGTAATCCTCTTGGTTAGATACCTCTGTGGTCTCTCTATACATTTCTTATCCTATTCCATCTGGCCCTGTAGTCGAATCGATATTTATTTTTCATAATACTTCATCTAATTCATATAAATAAATTTCCTTTTCAAATTCTTTATTTTCTTGTTCTGAAAACTTTTTTACTTCTATTATTTTTAATTTCTTCTTTTCTTCTTTAAATATCTCTTGTACATATTCTACAGCAATATTCATAATTTGCTGCTGAGTTCCTTAGATTTCTCCTTTTGTATTTTTCATTTTCTTCATTATGCTATCTTCCTTTACTAGTTTACTTAAATACATAGGAACTTCTTTTCTCCTTGTAAACATATCTTTGAATAATAGCTCTTTAATTTTCTCTTGTTTTTTATATATGTCTTTTTCTTTATCAAAATACTCTGTTATTTTCTAAATGTTCCAATACATCTTTATGCACTTTTTTATACTTTTCTTTATCCACTTTTCTTGCATCATATAATCACTGTAAATAACATTTTTTATATTTAATCTTAAAATTCATTAACCTTTCATATCAAACTTTATAGTGTTCTCATTGTAATATGATCTTTCTGTAGCTGCATTATTAATCTTTTTTCTTCTTTATCCCAATTTTTTCATTTAACCTTTTTATTCCTTTGCCTGTTTTTAAACATTAACAAACAAAGGCAGCACCAAAGGGTAAAGAATCCTGTGGTTAAATCCGAGTCTCAGATGTCTGATGAAGCCGAATGGTGAAAGCGCTTACTTTCTAATAAAATTGGGCTGTGGAAAATAGTCCGTGTTACATTTTCTATTCTTAATTATTGAAGTTTTGGGACTTTCTTGTCTTGCTTGATTCCTGTGGATGCTGTTTTTATTTATGGTTTTACGATACTTGTTTTAAACATTACTTATTTTCCTGTATCTCTGTGCATATTGCTAAATAATCTGAAAAACCTGTTTCACTTGATTCTATATCCCTTATGATTAGTCCTTCTGATATTATAGCAATAACTGACTTACGTGGGTGTGGTACATTGAAGATTTACCAATGTGGGTGTGGTATATTGAAGATTTACCCACAGTTGGTGTGGTATATTTAAGATGTCACGCATAGGTACCATAAACCGTGGGCCATAAATGTGACGTCTGCAAGCACTGACTTCAGAACTTCTCTGCCGTCGGTCGAACATTGGCTTGCTCGTTCAGCTCCATGCCAAGTGACTTCTGAAAGATAAGTACCCCGTTTGTGAATCTCTTTTTCTAGCTTGGTTACTGTTTTGTCTTTTCTGTTAGTTGATTCCATCCAGGTCAACTAGGAAGGGAAAATGTAAATGTCAACTTCATATTCAGCACAAAGACAGCCACAACCTCTGCCTGTTCTGTTTAGGGCCTACCCATGACTACAAAGCATGTTCCATCTGCCCGTCATTTGTTCCTAAAACACTGTGCAGCCATCTTGCAGCCCTGAACTTGTTTGTTGAAAACCAATGCCTTAAACTACTCGTCTTAGTCATGGAAGCGACACCGGATGTCTTAGGTGAACCTTTGAGAAAGAAGGCCGGAGTTTCCAGTCCAGAAAAAGTGACTGTACCTCCAAGTGCGGACGACCTGCCAGCTGCTGATTTAGTGGCTGTGGTATGTCCAATGGCATTGGTGACATCAGCAGGTGCCACTTCAGATGCCGCCCTAGTTTCTCCAGCCTGCATGTCCAGGGAGGTACCTGCGACGCTGGCTTCTGATTTCAGGGGGAGGGGGGGCAGGTTCACCTGATCACTTAGTGTTAACTTCCATTCCAGAGGATTCCTCTCAAACTACTTTGTAGGCCTCGGATCCTAGACCTTCGATCATTCATCCTATAGCAAAGACCCCCTCTCTGAAAAGGAAGCAGAAGACTAGACATCTGTCTGCACCATGTGAAACCTTCCCAAGACTGCGAAGCATTTTCTCAGTCCCTTTTTAATGCCTTTATGACTCTTAGGCCTACCTCCTCCCAAGCTCCTGGTACTCTACCATCTTTGAGACCCAGGCCTGCTTCCCTGTGCCCCTTACCCCACCTGAGAATTTAGTGGAAGACTCTTCCTCTTCTTCTTTTGAGGAGTCTGTCTGCTATACCTCTCAGCTGGAATCTCCCTTAGAATACTGTTCTGCTGAAGAGGATTTCTTAGAGGGTGATTCCCCACCTGAAGACATAAGCTTTGGGGAAACAATTTAAAAAATGTGGGAGTATTTTATATGGGATTCTACACAAATGACAGAAGTGCAAAAAAGTTATTATGAACTTCTGCAGATGGAATCCCCCTTCCCCTCAGCCATTCCTCCAGTGATCCCAGCCTACTTGTATGCCTTTGCCTCAGCTTCAAAAGAGCTTCCAGCTCCAAGGAGACCAGACAGGTTCTGTAAAGTTCCTGATGACTTCAAATACTTCATCAAGCCTCCGATGGCAGACCCAGCTTTGATTGCTGTCTCAGCGGACAAGCAATCCAGACAGATTCCATCCTCCTCCTTACTTCCATCAGACAAAGACTGTAAAGTGATGGACAGACTGGGCAAGAAAATATATGCTTCTTCCACCCTGGCTTTCAGAGGCACCAATTACCAAACTCACATGATGAAGTACGCTTTGCATTTTGTGTCACAGGCCATGGATTGGATCAGCTTTCCTCCATTCCTCATGCTCCTACTAAGGCGCAAGTTGCCTCCACTTTCTGCCCAGCTGCTCAAGTCACTAGACATTCAATTAAATGCAGCTACGATGCTGTAGAAACATCAGCCACATCTGCTGCTTCAGCCTCAGTGCTCCGCAAATACTCCTTGCTTACACTTCAGCCACTACCAGATGATTTTAAGAATAATATTATGGATGCTCCTCCTGACCATAACTTTCTATTTGGTAAACAGTCAGTAGAATTGTTTGAAAACCTGCAAGAAAAAAGTAAGGAGTTGCAGGTCTTTAAACATCTCTTTGTCTCACCTGTGCCTAAGTTTCACAGAAGCTATCCCTCCAAACCAAATGTTGTCAGGAAGGCTTCCGCACTAACCATTACCAAATCTAGGAAAGGTGCTAGGAAATCACCCTCAAACAGACCAACCTGTTCCCAGCCCTTTCACAAACAACCCTTTCCTGCCAGGTCTACCTCTGCGTGACTACCAGTCCCCTCCAAATCACCTACCCCTCTCTGCTCGCCTCACTCACTGTCTTTCCCCTGTGGCAACAAATCACTTCAGATAACTGGGTCTTGTCAGTTGTGAGAAAAGGCTACTTCATGGCCTGGCAGGAAATCCCTCTCCAAAAAGGTATCCCTTGACCTCCAAAGGACCAAATACATTTATTCAATAGGGCACAATTCAAAGGGCTCCTCCAGGACAGGAAATCCAAGGCTTCTACTCCAGAATCTTCCTGGTCCCAAGAAAGGATGGCCCTTGGAGACCCATCCTAGACCTGTCCCTTCTAAACCCTTTTCTGCATGTACCCACCTTCCGCATGCTCTCACTCCAAACTCTTCTTCCACTTTTGACTCCCAGATCATTCCTGGCCACTCTAGACCTGAGGGATACATACCTTCACATCCCTGTCCATCCATCCTACCAGAAATTCCTGCATTTTGCTATACATTCCTTCCACTATCAGTTTACTGCCTTGCCCTTTGGCTTGTTCACAGCACCAAGGGTATTTACAAAATGCTTAGCTCCAGTTCTGTCTTTTTGCAGGACGAGGGGGATTCAAATCTTCCCATACTGGATGACCTCCTCATTCAGGCAGCTCAACCAAACACCCTCTTTAAACACGTTCATTTCAACTTGTCTTCCTCAAAGGGCTAGGCTTCACAATCAACTACCTCAGATCCTCCCTTACTCCTACCTAAGATCAGATTTTCCTTGGCAGTAGGATACAGACAGATCTGATAAAGGGCTTCCTTCCTCCGGAAAAGGTCACATGATTGACCACTTGCTTCCAAAAACTACTCATGACCAACTCTATCTCAGCCAAGGGAGTTCCTTCACCTCCTGGGTCTCATGGCATCCACGGTTCCCATACTACCCCTAGCCAGTTTACATATGAGGAAGCTTCAATGGTACCTGAAAAATATTTGGTCTCAACATGCTCATCCACTAGAGTTTCAGGTCCCATTCCTTCCCTGCCTCAGGAATGAAATCCAGTGGTGGATTCAGCAAATTCATCTGAATCCAGGACTACCATTACAACCACTCCTAGCAGCTCAACAGATGTTCTCGGATGCATCAGACCTGGGGTGGGAGCTAACTGTGAAAGGCATGAAGGTGCAAGGGCAATGGGACACTTTGCCTTCAGAAAAAAAAACACATCAACATCAGGGAGATGACTGCTCTTATCCTATCCCTAAAAGCATTCCTTCCCTTTATTCATCCAGGACCTCTCAAAAGTTTTAGACAATACCACAGTGCTGTGGTACATCAACAAACAAGGGGGGAAAACATCCTTCTTACTGTGGAGGCTCGCCATTCAGGCTTGGGAAATGGGTACCCTCTCCAAAGTGACACTGCAGGCAGTTTACATCCCCTCACAAACCAGTGTTCAGGTGGATGCCCTCAGCAGGTCACTATCACAGAATCGCAAATGGATGTTGCACAGAGATGTCTTCCTGAACATTATCCACTGGTGGGGTACACCACAAATCTGTTTGCCAAATCCCCTCTGAACAGACAACTACAGTTATTCTGCACAAGTACCCCCTCCCCACAAGCGTGGAGGGTGGATGCCTTCACAATCTCATGGAGGGGAATATTTCTTTATGCATTCCCCCCTTCCCTGACATACAGAAAGACCTGTTAAAATTTCAACAGGACAGACTGAAAATGCTGTTGGTGACCCCCTTCTGGCCAAAGCAGCAATGGTTCCCTCTACTTTTTTTTCATTAATCAAGAGCAGTCACCAAAAGTTACCTCACAAGGTGGATCTTATCACACAACAAAAGGGCTCCCTCATCCACCCACACTTACAAACTCAGTCTAACCCTGTGGATGATAAAACTTTTGATCCCTTTTAGATACCTTTATTCAGAGGACGTAGTTTCTGTCCTGCAAGAGGCCAGGCAACCTACTACTAGGAGATCCTATTTATCCATATGGAAAAGGTTCTCCATTTGGTGTCTATCTACACAGACAACTAGATCCCTTTAGGGCAGATGAACCTGTAGTTTTGTCCTAGCTGTGTGAACTACTTAAGTATGAACTTTCATATTCTTCAGTGAAACTCCATTTATCAGCTGTCTCTGCTTGCTTACCTCTCAATCCACCATTACTATCCAGATTAGAAGTAAAGCTTTTTCTTAAGGGGGGTCCTGCAAGGAAACCCATCCCTTCCCCTTGGGACCTGAATTTTATTCTAGAAAAACTCACAACTACTCCCTTTGTACCAGCAGCTTCAGCCACCTTAAAGATGTGCACTTGGAAAACAGTGCTTCTGGTAGCCCTGACTTTTGCCAGGAGGGTCTCAGAGTTACAAACACTCATGGCTAATCCACCCTTCTTAATATTTCATACAGACAGGGTTTCTCTCCACATCATCTCCTCCTTCATGCCTAAGGTGGTCAGTGAACTGTCGTTTAATCTATCCATTTACCCACTTTCTTTCCATCTTTTCAAAATGACAGTGAGAGAGTGCTCCATTCCCCTGGATGTGCACAGACAACCTAGAGTCTACTTAGACAACACCAAGCACATCAGAAAGTCAAACCAGCTATTTGTATCTTTTCATCCCAGGGCTCTGGGAAAAGCCATTTCCAAGCAAATAACTTCTTCTTGGATTTCCAACACCATATCCTTCTGTTACCCCTTTCATGGCAAACAGTTGCCTTATGCCAAGAGGCTGACTCCACCAGGGGGTGGCCTCCTCAGGGGCCTTTTTCAAAGGATTAGATACAGCCTTCATTCTAGAGATAGCCAGTTGAACATCAGTCCACATATTAACTAAACATTGCAAACTGGACAACATCTCTAGGGCTAGGGAAGGTTTTACTAAGGCCATCCTGGAGAGTTCCTCCATCTCCTCCTCCCATTTTACATGTTGAGCTTTGGTATTCTCCCTCATGTTTAGAAAACTGCAACATGAGAATAGAAGGACATAGAATAGTTGTGTAAAATCTTACCATAACCATAGATGCCCTTCTCTTCTGTGTTGCAGCATTCCTATCCTCCCTCCTACCACCTCTTAGGACATCTTGTTTCTATTCCTTTTTCCCCTCACTGGATGGCATCCTTATCAACTATCCTAAGACTCTTGTCCGACTGGGGCATTCAGTTCTGAGTTCAATGCGTGCAGACGTCACATTTATGACCCACGTTTTATGGTACCTACGTGAGACATCCCATGCACCATACAGCAGCCAGGCTAAGCTTTTATAGATGAGTCGGATGTTCGGGTCACCTCAGATGGAGGATCCCTCAAGTGTAGAATACTGCAACATGGAAGAGAAGGACATCTATGTTTATGGTAAGATCTTATATTACAACTATTCTATCCCCGGTGCTCCTTTTTTTTAAATATAAATAAGGTTGAAATTCAGATGCTTTAGAGGTGCAAGAGAGACAGAATTGAGAAAATACAATGAAAATTATGTATGTTTCATTGTTTTGAATAATTTACATTATTTTCCTAGTATTTTCCATATGCTGTCTCTCATATCTCTGGACTGTCCGGATTTCTAATTTTATTATTATTTTTTTTTTATGGTGAAGAAAACTTAAAACGTTATAGCATATGGTAATGGAAAAAGTTTATGCTTGATTTACAGTGGGCACACTGGTTGGGCTGACTAATCAGCGTGCTTGTTCTTGAATGTTAATGGCCAGTCCTTAATATAGAATAATTTGTTTCTGATCTTTATGTACCCCTTCTATAAGTCCATGAGTTTCTATCCCAAAGTATTAGTTTATATCTCATAACTTCTGATAGTTTTCTTAAATCATTTCTTTTCTTTAAATGTTTACCTCTTAAGTCACAATTAAAGTTTGCTGTCAATAAAATATTCATATTTAACACTACCTAATCTATAATTTGATTAAATAAACTTTCTCTCTTTGCAAGAAACATAGGTATTTAATGCTATAATTCTATATACTTGTTCTTCCCATTTTGAGTCCACAGTAGTTAATCTTCCCATTCTTACTAAAGTTATTTCTAATATTTTTACTGTATTTCTACAATGAATTCCTATTCTAGAACTAATTTTCCAAATTCTAAATTATCTTCTCCCATAATCTTTGTTTGTAAATGTTCTTCATTTGATAAGAATCGTGTATCTTCTAGTACAATTACATCTGACACATTTATTCCATCATTCCAAACCCCTATCCTTCATACTATACTTTTAATACTATTCACATTCATTGAAAGTATCCTAAAGTTATTACTTTCTCTTTTCCTTAACTTTCTTTTTTTCATGCTTATTTATTTAAATTTTCTTTTTCTGTCTTTTACCCTTTTACCAACTGAATTATTTTCCCTTACTACTTCTCACTTTATATTTTCCTCATCTCTTATTTCAGAACCTTCCTCCATTCTTTCTTTTCTCTTTATCTAACCTTTATCCTATTTCTTCCATTTCCACCATTTATTCTCTTTGTTCTTTCTTTATTTCCTTCAACATTTATCATGCTTAGAATATGTATAATTTTGTCCTTTTCTATTTTTAACATGAAATTGCATTCATCAGTCCATAAACCCCTTTTTGTCATAAACTTTTACAATGTCCATTATTTCCTTACATAAACATTTTAGATGTCCTTTTAAATTCTCTCTTTCTACTTCCATTCAAAATTGTACGTGAATCTTTTTTTTTTCTCTGTTAAATGGTTTTATTACATACAAGTTCCAGAGATTGCAGTCTTCCTTTTTTTCATATTCTCCAAGAAAGTTTTCCCTTGCATAAACGGTCTCAAATGTAATGTCAGAAAATGTTGGTCTGTTTATAAGAATCAAAGTCTTACCTCTTGGGCTTTTACACCCAGAGGAACCATTAAGTTGTCATAAACTTCATACCTATCCAGTTCTTGTTCATTATTTTGAATTCTCACCACATACTTCAGCTTTGCATTCTCTTCCGATTTGCATTTTTCTGTTATTTTCCTTTCTTCCCCTTTTTCTACATAAAAAATGCATTCTGCTCCACCATCTTCTTTCAGGATTGATTCTGCTTCATCCTTTCGTATTTTATCCATAATAT